>NW_026868016.1:0-80631 GCF_020745735.1 Hemiscyllium ocellatum | reverse complement strand
GCAATGAAATAGACTGCACGAACAGTAGAGCTACTCTCATTTATTTAATGCCTCAAGCTTAATACATTCATTGAAAGAAACAAACTGTACTCATTCAATCAATGAAACAAAAGTTATGCATTGATTCAATGAGTTGAGCCTCTCTCATTCATTCAATGTCTCATGCTTAACTCGTTCATTGTAAGAAACAAACTGTAGTGCTTCATTCGTTGAATCAAACCGCATTCATTCATTCAATTAATCATACGTTATCCATTGACTCAATCAAACAAACTGCACAAGTTGAATCAATGGTTTGAGCTTTTCTCATTAATTCAATGTCTCGAGCTTAACACACTCATTCAAGGAAACAAACCGTTTACAATCATACCATGAATCATGCGTTAAAAATTGATGCAATGAAACAGAGTGCACGAACAGTAGAGCTACTCTCATTTATTTAATACCTCAAGCTTAATACATTCATTGAAAGAAACAAACTGTACTCATTCAATCAATGAAACAAAAGTTATGCATTGATTCAATGAGTTGAGCCTCTCTCATTCATTCAATGTCTCATGCGTAACTTGTTCATTGTAATAAACAGACTGAAGTCCTTCATTCGTTGAATCAAACTTCAATCATTCATTTATTCATACGTTATCAATCGATTCAGCGAAACAAGCTGCACGAGATGTTTCAATGATTTGAGCTTCTCTCATTCATTCAATGCCTTGAGCTTAACACACTCATTCAAGGAAACAACCCGTTTTCATTCATTCAATGAATCATGCATTAAAGATTCCTGCAATGAAACAGACTGCACGAGCAGTAGAGCTACTCCCATTTATTTAATGCCTCAAGCCAAATACATTCATTGAAGGAAACAAACTGAATTTATTCAATCAATGAAACAAACGTTATTTATTGATTCAATGACTTGAGCCTCTCTCATTCATTCAATGTCTCATGCTTAACTCGTTCATTGTAAGAAACAAACTTCATTCGTTGAGCTACTCTCAGTTATGTAATGCTTCTCGCTTAATGCATTCACTGAAAGAAACAAAGTGCGTTCATTCAATCAATGAAACTAACGTTATTCATTGCTTCAATGAGATGAGCTTCTCTCATTCATTCAATGCCTCATGCTTAACTCATTCATTGTAAGAAACAAACTGCAGTCCTTCATTCGTTCAATCAAACTTCAATCATTCATTTAATTAATCAAACGTTATCCATTGATTCAATGAACCAAACTGCACGAGATGATTCAATGATTAGAGCTTCTCTCATTCATTCAATGTCTGAACCTTAACACAGTCATTCAAGAAAACAAACCGTCTTCATTCATTTCATGAAACATCCATTATAGATGGAAGCAATGAAATAGACTGCACGAACAGTAGAGCTACTCTCATTTATTTAATGCCTCAAGCTTAATACATTCATTGAAAGAAACAAACTGTACTCATTCAATCAATGAAACAAAAGTTATGCATTGATTCAATGAGTTGAGCCTCTCTCATTCATTCAATGTCTCATGCTTAACTCGTTCATTGTAAGAAACAAACTGTAGTGCTTCATTCGTTGAATCAAACCGCATTCATTCATTCAATTAATCATACGTTATCCATTGACTCAATCAAACAAACTGCACAAGTTGAATCAATGGTTTGAGCTTTTCTCATTAATTCAATGTCTCGAGCTTAACACACTCATTCAAGGAAACAAACCGTTTACAATCATACCATGAATCATGCGTTAAAAATTGATGCAATGAAACAGAGTGCACGAACAGTAGAGCTACTCTCATTTATTTAATACCTCAAGCTTAATACATTCATTGAAAGAAACAAACTGTACTCATTCAATCAATGAAACAAAAGTTATGCATTGATTCAATGAGTTGAGCCTCTCTCATTCATTCAATGTCTCATGCGTAACTTGTTCATTGTAATAAACAGACTGAAGTCCTTCATTCGTTGAATCAAACTTCAATCATTCATTTATTCATACGTTATCAATCGATTCAGCGAAACAAGCTGCACGAGATGTTTCAATGATTTGAGCTTCTCTCATTCATTCAATGCCTTGAGCTTAACACACTCATTCAAGGAAACAACCCGTTTTCATTCATTCAATGAATCATGCATTAAAGATTCCTGCAATGAAACAGACTGCACGAGCAGTAGAGCTACTCCCATTTATTTAATGCCTCAAGCCAAATACATTCATTGAAGGAAACAAACTGAATTTATTCAATCAATGAAACAAACGTTATTTATTGATTCAATGACTTGAGCCTCTCTCATTCATTCAATGTCTCATGCTTAACTCGTTCATTGTAAGAAACAAACTTCATTCGTTGAGCTACTCTCAGTTATGTAATGCTTCTCGCTTAATGCATTCACTGAAAGAAACAAAGTGCGTTCATTCAATCAATGAAACTAACGTTATTCATTGCTTCAATGAGATGAGCTTCTCTCATTCATTCAATGCCTCATGCTTAACTCATTCATTGTAAGAAACAAACTGCAGTCCTTCATTCGTTCAATCAAACTTCAATCATTCATTTAATTAATCAAACGTTATCCATTGATTCAATGAACCAAACTGCACGAGATGATTCAATGATTAGAGCTTCTCTCATTCATTCAATGTCTGAACCTTAACACAGTCATTCAAGAAAACAAACCGTCTTCATTCATTTCATGAAACATCCATTATAGATGGAAGCAATGAAATAGACTGCACGAACAGTAGAGCTACTCTCATTTATTTAATGCCTCAAGCTTAATACATTCATTGAAAGAAACAAACTGTACTCATTCAATCAATGAAACAAAAGTTATGCATTGATTCAATGAGTTGAGCCTCTCTCATTCATTCAATGTCTCATGCTTAACTCGTTCATTGTAAGAAACAAACTGTAGTGCTTCATTCGTTGAATCAAACCGCATTCATTCATTCAATTAATCATACGTTATCCATTGACTCAATCAAACAAACTGCACAAGTTGAATCAATGGTTTGAGCTTTTCTCATTAATTCAATGTCTCGAGCTTAACACACTCATTCAAGGAAACAAACCGTTTACAATCATACCATGAATCATGCGTTAAAAATTGATGCAATGAAACAGAGTGCACGAACAGTAGAGCTACTCTCATTTATTTAATACCTCAAGCTTAATACATTCATTGAAAGAAACAAACTGTACTCATTCAATCAATGAAACAAAAGTTATGCATTGATTCAATGAGTTGAGCCTCTCTCATTCATTCAATGTCTCATGCGTAACTTGTTCATTGTAATAAACAGACTGAAGTCCTTCATTCGTTGAATCAAACTTCAATCATTCATTTATTCATACGTTATCAATCGATTCAGCGAAACAAGCTGCACGAGATGTTTCAATGATTTGAGCTTCTCTCATTCATTCAATGCCTTGAGCTTAACACACTCATTCAAGGAAACAACCCGTTTTCATTCATTCAATGAATCATGCATTAAAGATTCCTGCAATGAAACAGACTGCACGAGCAGTAGAGCTACTCCCATTTATTTAATGCCTCAAGCCAAATACATTCATTGAAGGAAACAAACTGAATTTATTCAATCAATGAAACAAACGTTATTTATTGATTCAATGACTTGAGCCTCTCTCATTCATTCAATGTCTCATGCTTAACTCGTTCATTGTAAGAAACAAACTTCATTCGTTGAGCTACTCTCAGTTATGTAATGCTTCTCGCTTAATGCATTCACTGAAAGAAACAAAGTGCGTTCATTCAATCAATGAAACTAACGTTATTCATTGCTTCAATGAGATGAGCTTCTCTCATTCATTCAATGCCTCATGCTTAACTCATTCATTGTAAGAAACAAACTGCAGTCCTTCATTCGTTCAATCAAACTTCAATCATTCATTTAATTAATCAAACGTTATCCATTGATTCAATGAACCAAACTGCACGAGATGATTCAATGATTAGAGCTTCTCTCATTCATTCAATGTCTGAACCTTAACACAGTCATTCAAGAAAACAAACCGTCTTCATTCATTTCATGAAACATCCATTATAGATGGAAGCAATGAAATAGACTGCACGAACAGTAGAGCTACTCTCATTTATTTAATGCCTCAAGCTTAATACATTCATTGAAAGAAACAAACTGTACTCATTCAATCAATGAAACAAAAGTTATGCATTGATTCAATGAGTTGAGCCTCTCTCATTCATTCAATGTCTCATGCTTAACTCGTTCATTGTAAGAAACAAACTGTAGTGCTTCATTCGTTGAATCAAACCGCATTCATTCATTCAATTAATCATACGTTATCCATTGACTCAATCAAACAAACTGCACAAGTTGAATCAATGGTTTGAGCTTTTCTCATTAATTCAATGTCTCGAGCTTAACACACTCATTCAAGGAAACAAACCGTTTACAATCATACCATGAATCATGCGTTAAAAATTGATGCAATGAAACAGAGTGCACGAACAGTAGAGCTACTCTCATTTATTTAATACCTCAAGCTTAATACATTCATTGAAAGAAACAAACTGTACTCATTCAATCAATGAAACAAAAGTTATGCATTGATTCAATGAGTTGAGCCTCTCTCATTCATTCAATGTCTCATGCGTAACTTGTTCATTGTAATAAACAGACTGAAGTCCTTCATTCGTTGAATCAAACTTCAATCATTCATTTATTCATACGTTATCAATCGATTCAGCGAAACAAGCTGCACGAGATGTTTCAATGATTTGAGCTTCTCTCATTCATTCAATGCCTTGAGCTTAACACACTCATTCAAGGAAACAACCCGTTTTCATTCATTCAATGAATCATGCATTAAAGATTCCTGCAATGAAACAGACTGCACGAGCAGTAGAGCTACTCCCATTTATTTAATGCCTCAAGCCAAATACATTCATTGAAGGAAACAAACTGAATTTATTCAATCAATGAAACAAACGTTATTTATTGATTCAATGACTTGAGCCTCTCTCATTCATTCAATGTCTCATGCTTAACTCGTTCATTGTAAGAAACAAACTTCATTCGTTGAGCTACTCTCAGTTATGTAATGCTTCTCGCTTAATGCATTCACTGAAAGAAACAAAGTGCGTTCATTCAATCAATGAAACTAACGTTATTCATTGCTTCAATGAGATGAGCTTCTCTCATTCATTCAATGCCTCATGCTTAACTCATTCATTGTAAGAAACAAACTGCAGTCCTTCATTCGTTCAATCAAACTTCAATCATTCATTTAATTAATCAAACGTTATCCATTGATTCAATGAACCAAACTGCACGAGATGATTCAATGATTAGAGCTTCTCTCATTCATTCAATGTCTGAACCTTAACACAGTCATTCAAGAAAACAAACCGTCTTCATTCATTTCATGAAACATCCATTATAGATGGAAGCAATGAAATAGACTGCACGAACAGTAGAGCTACTCTCATTTATTTAATGCCTCAAGCTTAATACATTCATTGAAAGAAACAAACTGTACTCATTCAATCAATGAAACAAAAGTTATGCATTGATTCAATGAGTTGAGCCTCTCTCATTCATTCAATGTCTCATGCTTAACTCGTTCATTGTAAGAAACAAACTGTAGTGCTTCATTCGTTGAATCAAACCGCATTCATTCATTCATTGACTCCAATCAACAAACTGCACAAGTTGAATCAATGGTTTGAGCTTTTCTCATTAATTCAATGTCTCGAGCTTAACACACTCATTCAAGGAAACAAACCGTTTACAATCATACCATGAATCATGCGTTAAAAATTGATGCAATGAAACAGAGTGCACGAACAGTAGAGCTACTCTCATTTATTTAATACCTCAAGCTTAATACATTCATTGAAAGAAACAAACTGTACTCATTCAATCAATGAAACAAAAGTTATGCATTGATTCAATGAGTTGAGCCTCTCTCATTCATTCAATGTCTCATGCGTAACTTGTTCATTGTAATAAACAGACTGAAGTCCTTCATTCGTTGAATCAAACTTCAATCATTCATTTATTCATACGTTATCAATCGATTCAGCGAAACAAGCTGCACGAGATGTTTCAATGATTTGAGCTTCTCTCATTCATTCAATGCCTTGAGCTTAACACACTCATTCAAGGAAACAACCCGTTTTCATTCATTCAATGAATCATGCATTAAAGATTCCTGCAATGAAACAGACTGCACGAGCAGTAGAGCTACTCCCATTTATTTAATGCCTCAAGCCAAATACATTCATTGAAGGAAACAAACTGAATTTATTCAATCAATGAAACAAACGTTATTTATTGATTCAATGACTTGAGCCTCTCTCATTCATTCAATGTCTCATGCTTAACTCGTTCATTGTAAGAAACAAACTTCATTCGTTGAGCTACTCTCAGTTATGTAATGCTTCTCGCTTAATGCATTCACTGAAAGAAACAAAGTGCGTTCATTCAATCAATGAAACTAACGTTATTCATTGCTTCAATGAGATGAGCTTCTCTCATTCATTCAATGCCTCATGCTTAACTCATTCATTGTAAGAAACAAACTGCAGTCCTTCATTCGTTCAATCAAACTTCAATCATTCATTTAATTAATCAAACGTTATCCATTGATTCAATGAACCAAACTGCACGAGATGATTCAATGATTAGAGCTTCTCTCATTCATTCAATGTCTGAACCTTAACACAGTCATTCAAGAAAACAAACCGTCTTCATTCATTTCATGAAACATCCATTATAGATGGAAGCAATGAAATAGACTGCACGAACAGTAGAGCTACTCTCATTTATTTAATGCCTCAAGCTTAATACATTCATTGAAAGAAACAAACTGTACTCATTCAATCAATGAAACAAAAGTTATGCATTGATTCAATGAGTTGAGCCTCTCTCATTCATTCAATGTCTCATGCTTAACTCGTTCATTGTAAGAAACAAACTGTAGTGCTTCATTCGTTGAATCAAACCGCATTCATTCATTCAATTAATCATACGTTATCCATTGACTCAATCAAACAAACTGCACAAGTTGAATCAATGGTTTGAGCTTTTCTCATTAATTCAATGTCTCGAGCTTAACACACTCATTCAAGGAAACAAACCGTTTACAATCATACCATGAATCATGCGTTAAAAATTGATGCAATGAAACAGAGTGCACGAACAGTAGAGCTACTCTCATTTATTTAATACCTCAAGCTTAATACATTCATTGAAAGAAACAAACTGTACTCATTCAATCAATGAAACAAAAGTTATGCATTGATTCAATGAGTTGAGCCTCTCTCATTCATTCAATGTCTCATGCGTAACTTGTTCATTGTAATAAACAGACTGAAGTCCTTCATTCGTTGAATCAAACTTCAATCATTCATTTATTCATACGTTATCAATCGATTCAGCGAAACAAGCTGCACGAGATGTTTCAATGATTTGAGCTTCTCTCATTCATTCAATGCCTTGAGCTTAACACACTCATTCAAGGAAACAACCCGTTTTCATTCATTCAATGAATCATGCATTAAAGATTCCTGCAATGAAACAGACTGCACGAGCAGTAGAGCTACTCCCATTTATTTAATGCCTCAAGCCAAATACATTCATTGAAGGAAACAAACTGAATTTATTCAATCAATGAAACAAACGTTATTTATTGATTCAATGACTTGAGCCTCTCTCATTCATTCAATGTCTCATGCTTAACTCGTTCATTGTAAGAAACAAACTTCATTCGTTGAGCTACTCTCAGTTATGTAATGCTTCTCGCTTAATGCATTCACTGAAAGAAACAAAGTGCGTTCATTCAATCAATGAAACTAACGTTATTCATTGCTTCAATGAGATGAGCTTCTCTCATTCATTCAATGCCTCATGCTTAACTCATTCATTGTAAGAAACAAACTGCAGTCCTTCATTCGTTCAATCAAACTTCAATCATTCATTTAATTAATCAAACGTTATCCATTGATTCAATGAACCAAACTGCACGAGATGATTCAATGATTAGAGCTTCTCTCATTCATTCAATGTCTGAACCTTAACACAGTCATTCAAGAAAACAAACCGTCTTCATTCATTTCATGAAACATCCATTATAGATGGAAGCAATGAAATAGACTGCACGAACAGTAGAGCTACTCTCAGTTATTTAATGCCTCAAGCTTAATACATTCATTGAAAGAAACAAACTGCGTTCATTCAATCAATGAAACAAACGTTATTCATTGATTCAATGAGTTGAGCCTTCTCATTCATTCAATGTCTCATGCTTAACTCGTTCATTGTAAGAAACAAACTGTAGTGCTTCATTCGTTGAATCAAACCGCATCATTCATTCAATTAATCAAACGTTATCCATTGACTCAATCAAACAAACTGCACAAGTTGAATCAATGGTTTGAGCTTTTCTCATTAATTCAATGTCTCGAGCTTAACACACTCATTCAAGGAAACAAACCGTTTTCAATCATTACCATGAATCATGCGTTAAAATTGATGCAATGAAACAGACTGCACGAACAGTAGAGCTACTCTCATTTATTTAATACCTCAAGCTTAATACATTCATTGAAAGAAACAAACTGTACTCATTCAATCAATGAAACAAAAGTTATGCATTGATTCAATGAGTTGAGCCTCTCTCATTCATTCAATGTCTCATGCGTAAACTTGTTCATTGTAAGAAACAAACTGAAGTCCTTCATTCGTTGAATCAAACTTCAATCATTCATTTATCATACGTTATCAATCGATTCAGCAAACAAAGCTGCACGAGATGTTTCAATGATTTGAGCTTCTCTCATTCATTCAATGCCTTGAGCTTAACACACTCATTCAAGGAAACAAACCGTTTTCATTCATTCAATGAATCATGCATTAAAGATTCCTGCAATGAAACAGACTGCACGAGCAGTAGAGCTACTCCATTTATTTAATGCCTCAAGCAAATACATTCATTGAAGGAAACAAACTGAATTTATTCAATCAATGAAACAAACGTTATTTATTGATTCAATGACTTGAGCCTCTCTCATTCATTCAATGTCTCATGCTTAACTCGTTCATTGTAAGAAACAAACTTCATTCGTTGAGCTACTCTCAGTTATGTAATGCTTCTCGCTTAATGCATTCACTGAAAGAAACAAAGTGCGTTCATTCAATCAATGAAACTAACGTTATTCATTGCTTCAATGAGATGAGCTTCTCTCATTCATTCAATGCCTCATGCTTAACTCATTCATTGTAAGAAACAAACTGCAGTCCTTCATTCGTTCAATCAAACTTCAATCATTCATTTAATTAATCAAACGTTATCCATTGATTCAATGAACCAAACTGCACGAGATGATTCAATGATTAGAGCTTCTCTCATTCATTCAATGTCTGAACCTTAACACAGTCATTCAAGAAAACAAACCGTCTTCATTCATTTCATGAACATCCATTATAGATGGAAGCAATGAAATAGACTGCACGAACAGTAGAGCTACTCTCATTTATTTAATGCCTCAAGCTTAATACATTCATTGAAAGAAACAAACTGTACTCATTCAATCAATGAAACAAAAGTTATGCATTGATTCAATGAGTTGAGCCTCTCTCATTCATTCAATGTCTCATGCTTAACTCGTTCATTGTAAGAAACAAACTGTAGTGCTTCATTCGTTGAATCAAACTTCAATCATTCATTTAATAAATCAAACGTTATCCATTGATTCAATGAACCAAACTGCACGAGATGATTCAATGATTTGAGCTTCTCTCATTCATTCAATGTCTGAGCTTAACACACTCATTCAAGGAAACAAACCGTTTCATTCATTTCATGAATCATGCGTTAAAGATTGATGCAATGAAACAGACTGCACGAACAGTAGAGCTACTCTCATTTATTTAATGCCTCAAGCTTAATACATTCATTGAAAGAAACAAACTGTACTCATTCAATCAATGAAACAAAAGTTATGCATTGATTCAATGAGTTGAGCCTCTCTCATTCATTCAATGTCTCATGCTTAACTCGTTCATTGTAAGAAACAAACTGTAGTGTCATTCGTTGAATCAAACGCATTCATTCATTCAATTAATCATACGTTATCCATTGATTCAATCAAACAAACTGCACGAGTTGAATCAATGATTTGAGCTTTTCTCATTAATTCAATGTCTCGAGCTTAACACACTCATTCAAGGAAACAAACCGTTTTCAATTACCATGAATCATGCGTTAAAAAATTGATGCAATGAAACAGACTGCACGAACAGTAGAGCTACTCTCATTTATTTAATGCCTCAAGCTAATACATTCATTGAAAGAAACAAACTGTACTCATTCAATCAATGAAACAAAAGTTATGCATTGATTCAATGAGTTGAGCCTCTCTCATTCATTCAATGTCTCATGCTTAACTTGTTCATTGTAATAAACAAACTGAGTCCTTCATTCGTTGAATCAAACTTCAATCATTCATTTATTCATACGTTATCAATCGATTCAGCGAAACAAGCTGCACGAGATGTTTCAATGATTTGAGCTTCTCTCATTCATTCAATGCTTGAGCTTAACACACTCATTCAAGGAAACAACGTTTCATTCATTCAATGAATCATGCATAAAGATTCCTGCAATGAAACAGACTGCACGAGCAGTAGAGCTACTCCATTTATTTAATGCCTCAAGCCAAATACATTCATTGAAGGAAACAAACTGAATTTATTCAATCAATGAAACAAACGTTATTTATTGATTCAATGACTTGAGCCTCTCTCATTCATTCAATGTCTCATGCTTAACTCGTCATTGTAAGAAACAAACTTCATTCGTTGAGCTACTCTCATTTATTTAATGCTTCAAGCTTAATACATTCATTGAAAGAAACAAACTGCGTTCATTCAATCAATGAAACAAACGTTATGCATTGATTCAATGAGTTGAGCTTCTCTCATTCATTCAATGTCTCATGCTTAACTCATTCATTGTAAGAAACAAACTGCAGTCCTTCATTCGTTGAATCAAACTTCAATCATTCATTTAATTAATCAAACGTTATCCATTGATTCAATGAAACAAACTGCACGAGATGATTCAATGATTTGAGCTTCTCTCATTCATTCAATGTCTGAGCTTAACACACTCATTCAAGGAAACAAACCGTTTCATTCATTCATGAATCATGCATTAAAGATTCCTGCAATGAAACAGACTGCACGAACAGTAGAGCTACTCTCATTTATTTAATGCCTCAAGCCAAATACATTCATTGAAGGAAACAAACTGAATTATTCAATCAATGAAACAAAGTTATTTATTGATTCAATGAGTTGAGCCTCTCTCATTCATTCAATGTCTCATGCTTAACTCGTTCATTGTAAGAAACAAACTTCATTCGTTGAGCTACTCTCAGTTATGTAATGCTTCTCGCTTAATGCATTCACTGAAAGAAACAAAGTGCGTTCATTCAATCAATGAAACTAACGTTATTCATTGCTTCAATGAGATGAGCTTCTCTCATTCATTCAATGCCTCATGCTTAACTCATTCATTGTAAGAAACAAACTGCAGTCCTTCATTCGTTCAATCAAACTTCAATCATTCATTTAATTAATCAAACGTTATCCATTGATTCAATGAACCAAACTGCACGAGATGATTCAATGATTAGAGCTTCTCTCATTCATTCAATGTCTGAACCTTAACACAGTCATTCAAGAAAACAAACGTCTTCATTCATTTCATGAAACATCCATTATAGATGGAAGCAATGAAATAGACTGCACGAACAGTAGAGCTACTCTCATTTATTTAATGCCTCAAGCTTAATACATTCATTGAAAGAAACAAACTGTACTCATTCAATCAATGAAACAAAAGTTATGCATTGATTCAATGAGTTGAGCCTCTCTCATTCATTCAATGTCTCATGCTTAACTCGTTCATTGTAAGAAACAAACTGTAGTGCTTCATTCGTTGAATCAAACCGCATTCATTCATTCAATTAATCATACGTTATCCATTGACTCAATCAAACAAACTGCACAAGTTGAATCAATGGTTTGAGCTTTTCTCATTAATTCAATGTCTCGAGCTTAACACACTCATTCAAGGAAACAAACCGTTTACAATCATACCATGAATCATGCGTTAAAAATTGATGCAATGAAACAGAGTGCACGAACAGTAGAGCTACTCTCATTTATTTAATACCTCAAGCTTAATACATTCATTGAAAGAAACAAACTGTACTCATTCAATCAATGAAACAAAGTTATGCATTGATTCAATGAGTTGAGCCTCTCTCATTCATTCAATGTCTCATGCGTAACTAGTTCATTGTAATAAACAAACTGAAGTCCTTCATTCGTTGAATCAAACTTCAATCATTCATTTATTCATACGTTATCAATCGATTCAGCGAAACAAGCTGCACGAGATGTTTCAATGATTTGAGCTTCTCTCATTCATTCAATGCCTTGAGCTTAACACACTCATTCAAGGAAACAACCGTTTTCATTCATTCAATGAATCATGCATTAAAGATTCCTGCAATGAAACAGACTGCACGAGCAGTAGAGCTACTCCCATTTATTTAATGCCTCAAGCCAAATACATTCATTGAAGGAAACAAACTGAATTTATTCAATCAATGAAACAAACGTTATTTATTGATTCAATGAGTTGAGCCTCTCTCATTCATTCAATGTCTCATGCTTAACTCGTTCATTGTAAGAAACAAACTTCATTCGTTGAGCTACTCTCAGTTATGTAATGCTTCTCGCTTAATGCATTCACTGAAAGAAACAAAGTGCGTTCATTCAATCAATGAAACTAACGTTATTCATTGCTTCAATGAGATGAGCTTCTCTCATTCATTCAATGCCTCATGCTTAACTCATTCATTGTAAGAAACAAACTGCAGTCCTTCATTCGTTCAATCAAACTTCAATCATTCATTTAATTAATCAAACGTTATCCATTGATTCAATGAACCAAACTGCACGAGATGATTCAATGATTAGAGCTTCTCTCATTCATTCAATGTCTGAACCTTAACACAGTCATTCAAGAAAACAAACCGTCTTCATTCATTTCATGAAACATCCATTATAGATGGAAGCAATGAAATAGACTGCACGAACAGTAGAGCTACTCTCATTTATTTAATGCCTCAAGCTTAATACATTCATTGAAAGAAACAAACTGTACTCATTCAATCAATGAAACAAACGTTATGCATTGATTCAATGAGTTGAGCCTCTCTCATTCATTCAATGTCTCATGCTTAACTCGTTCATTGTAAGAAACAAACTGCAGTGCTTCATTCGTTGAATCAAACTTCAATCATTCATTCAATTAATCATACGTTATCCATTGATTCAATCAAACAAACTGCACGAGTTGAATCAATGATTTGAGCTTTTCTCATTCATTCAATGTCTCGAGCTTAACACACTCATTCAAGGAAACAAACCGTTTACAATCATTTCATGAATCATGCGTTAAAAATGATGCAATGAAACAGACTGCACGAACAGTAGAGCTACTCTCATTTATTTAATGCCTCAAGCTTAATACATTCATTGAAAGAAACAAACTGTACTCATTCAATCAATGAAACAAAAGTTATGCATTGATTCAATGAGTTGAGCCTCTCTCATTCATTCAATGTCTCATGCTTAACTCGTTCATTGTAAGAAACAAACTGTAGTGCTTCATTCGTTGAATCAAACCGCATTCATTCATTCAATTAATCATACGTTATCCATTGACTCAATCAAACAAACTGCACAAGTTGAATCAATGGTTTGAGCTTTTCTCATTAATTCAATGTCTCGAGCTTAACACACTCATTCAAGGAAACAAACCGTTTACAATCATACCATGAATCATGCGTTAAAAATTGATGCAATGAAACAGAGTGCACGAACAGTAGAGCTACTCTCATTTATTTAATACCTCAAGCTTAATACATTCATTGAAAGAAACAAACTGTACTCATTCAATCAATGAAACAAAAGTTATGCATTGATTCAATGAGTTGAGCCTCTCTCATTCATTCAATGTCTCATGCGTAACTTGTTCATTGTAATAAACAGACTGAAGTCCTTCATTCGTTGAATCAAACTTCAATCATTCATTTATTCATACGTTATCAATCGATTCAGCGAAACAAGCTGCACGAGATGTTTCAATGATTTGAGCTTCTCTCATTCATTCAATGCCTTGAGCTTAACACACTCATTCAAGGAAACAACCGTTTTCATTCATTCAATGAATCATGCATTAAAGATTCCTGCAATGAAACAGACTGCACGAGCAGTAGAGCTACTCCCATTTATTTAATGCCTCAAGCCAAATACATTCATTGAAGGAAACAAACTGAATTTATTCAATCAATGAAACAAACGTTATTTATTGATTCAATGACTTGAGCCTCTCTCATTCATTCAATGTCTCATGCTTAACTCGTTCATTGTAAGAAACAAACTTCATTCGTTGAGCTACTCTCAGTTATGTAATGCTTCTCGCTTAATGCATTCACTGAAAGAAACAAAGTGCGTTCATTCAATCAATGAAACTAACGTTATTCATTGCTTCAATGAGATGAGCTTCTCTCATTCATTCAATGCCTCATGCTTAACTCATTCATTGTAAGAAACAAACTGCAGTCCTTCATTCGTTCAATCAAACTTCAATCATTCATTTAATTAATCAAACGTTATCCATTGATTCAATGAACCAAACTGCACGAGATGATTCAATGATTAGAGCTTCTCTCATTCATTCAATGTCTGAACCTTAACACAGTCATTCAAGAAAACAAACCGTCTTCATTCATTTCATGAAACATCCATTATAGATGGAAGCAATGAAATAGACTGCACGAACAGTAGAGCTACTCTCATTTATTTAATGCCTCAAGCTTAATACATTCATTGAAAGAAACAAACTGTACTCATTCAATCAATGAAACAAAAGTTATGCATTGATTCAATGAGTTGAGCCTCTCTCATTCATTCAATGTCTCATGCTTAACTCGTTCATTGTAAGAAACAAACTGTAGTGCTTCATTCGTTGAATCAAACCGCATTCATTCATTCAATTAATCATACGTTATCCATTGACTCAATCAAACAAACTGCACAAGTTGAATCAATGGTTTGAGCTTTTCTCATTAATTCAATGTCTCGAGCTTAACACACTCATTCAAGGAAACAAACCGTTTACAATCATACCATGAATCATGCGTTAAAAATTGATGCAATGAAACAGAGTGCACGAACAGTAGAGCTACTCTCATTTATTTAATACCTCAAGCTTAATACATTCATTGAAAGAAACAAACTGTACTCATTCAATCAATGAAACAAAAGTTATGCATTGATTCAATGAGTTGAGCCTCTCTCATTCATTCAATGTCTCATGCGTAACTTGTTCATTGTAATAAACAGACTGAAGTCCTTCATTCGTTGAATCAAACTTCAATCATTCATTTATTCATACGTTATCAATCGATTCAGCGAAACAAGCTGCACGAGATGTTTCAATGATTTGAGCTTCTCTCATTCATTCAATGCCTTGAGCTTAACACACTCATTCAAGGAAACAACCCGTTTTCATTCATTCAATGAATCATGCATTAAAGATTCCTGCAATGAAACAGACTGCACGAGCAGTAGAGCTACTCCCATTTATTTAATGCCTCAAGCCAAATACATTCATTGAAGGAAACAAACTGAATTTATTCAATCAATGAAACAAACGTTATTTATTGATTCAATGACTTGAGCCTCTCTCATTCATTCAATGTCTCATGCTTAACTCGTTCATTGTAAGAAACAAACTTCATTCGTTGAGCTACTCTCAGTTATGTAATGCTTCTCGCTTAATGCATTCACTGAAAGAAACAAAGTGCGTTCATTCAATCAATGAAACTAACGTTATTCATTGCTTCAATGAGATGAGCTTCTCTCATTCATTCAATGCCTCATGCTTAACTCATTCATTGTAAGAAACAAACTGCAGTCCTTCATTCGTTCAATCAAACTTCAATCATTCATTTAATTAATCAAACGTTATCCATTGATTCAATGAACCAAACTGCACGAGATGATTCAATGATTAGAGCTTCTCTCATTCATTCAATGTCTGAACCTTAACACAGTCATTCAAGAAAACAAACCGTCTTCATTCATTTCATGAAACATCCATTATAGATGGAAGCAATGAAATAGACTGCACGAACAGTAGAGCTACTCTCATTTATTTAATGCCTCAAGCTTAATACATTCATTGAAAGAAACAAACTGTACTCATTCAATCAATGAAACAAAAGTTATGCATTGATTCAATGAGTTGAGCCTCTCTCATTCATTCAATGTCTCATGCTTAACTCGTTCATTGTAAGAAACAAACTGTAGTGCTTCATTCGTTGAATCAAACCGCATTCATTCATTCAATTAATCATACGTTATCCATTGACTCAATCAAACAAACTGCACAAGTTGAATCAATGGTTTGAGCTTTTCTCATTAATTCAATGTCTCGAGCTTAACACACTCATTCAAGGAAACAAACCGTTTACAATCATACCATGAATCATGCGTTAAAAATTGATGCAATAAAACAGAGTGCACGAACAGAATCATGCGTTAAAAATTGATGCAATGAAACAGAGTGCACGAACAGTAGAGCTACTCTCATTTATTTAATACCTCAAGCTTAATACATTCATTGAAAGAAACAAACTGTACTCATTCAATCAATGAAACAAAAGTTATGCATTGATTCAATGAGTTGAGCCTCTCTCATTCATTCAATGTCTCATGCGTAACTTGTTCATTGTAATAAACAGACTGAAGTCCTTCATTCGTTGAATCAAACTTCAATCATTCATTTATTCATACGTTATCAATCGATTCAGCGAAACAAGCTGCACGAGATGTTTCAATGATTTGAGCTTCTCTCATTCATTCAATGCCTTGAGCTTAACACACTCATTCAAGGAAACAACCCGTTTTCATTCATTCAATGAATCATGCATTAAAGATTCCTGCAATGAAACAGACTGCACGAGCAGTAGAGCTACTCCCATTTATTTAATGCCTCAAGCCAAATACATTCATTGAAGGAAACAAACTGAATTTATTCAATCAATGAAACAAACGTTATTTATTGATTCAATGACTTGAGCCTCTCTCATTCATTCAATGTCTCATGCTTAACTCGTTCATTGTAAGAAACAAACTTCATTCGTTGAGCTACTCTCAGTTATGTAATGCTTCTCGCTTAATGCATTCACTGAAAGAAACAAAGTGCGTTCATTCAATCAATGAAACTAACGTTATTCATTGCTTCAATGAGATGAGCTTCTCTCATTCATTCAATGCCTCATGCTTAACTCATTCATTGTAAGAAACAAACTGCAGTCCTTCATTCGTTCAATCAAACTTCAATCATTCATTTAATTAATCAAACGTTATCCATTGATTCAATGAACCAAACTGCACGAGATGATTCAATGATTAGAGCTTCTCTCATTCATTCAATGTCTGAACCTTAACACAGTCATTCAAGAAAACAAACCGTCTTCATTCATTTCATGAAACATCCATTATAGATGGAAGCAATGAAATAGACTGCACGAACAGTAGAGCTACTCTCATTTATTTAATGCCTCAAGCTTAATACATTCATTGAAAGAAACAAACTGTACTCATTCAATCAATGAAACAAAAGTTATGCATTGATTCAATGAGTTGAGCCTCTCTCATTCATTCAATGTCTCATGCTTAACTCGTTCATTGTAAGAAACAAACTGTAGTGCTTCATTCGTTGAATCAAACCGCATTCATTCATTCAATTAATCATACGTTATCCATTGACTCAATCAAACAAACTGCACAAGTTGAATCAATGGTTTGAGCTTTTCTCATTAATTCAATGTCTCGAGCTTAACACACTCATTCAAGGAAACAAACCGTTTACAATCATACCATGAATCATGCGTTAAAAATTGATGCAATGAAACAGAGTGCACGAACAGTAGAGCTACTCTCATTTATTTAATACCTCAAGCTTAATACATTCATTGAAAGAAACAAACTGTACTCATTCAATCAATGAAACAAAAGTTATGCATTGATTCAATGAGTTGAGCCTCTCTCATTCATTCAATGTCTCATGCGTAACTTGTTCATTGTAATAAACAGACTGAAGTCCTTCATTCGTTGAATCAAACTTCAATCATTCATTTATTCATACGTTATCAATCGATTCAGCGAAACAAGCTGCACGAGATGTTTCAATGATTTGAGCTTCTCTCATTCATTCAATGCCTTGAGCTTAACACACTCATTCAAGGAAACAACCCGTTTTCATTCATTCAATGAATCATGCATTAAAGATTCCTGCAATGAAACAGACTGCACGAGCAGTAGAGCTACTCCCATTTATTTAATGCCTCAAGCCAAATACATTCATTGAAGGAAACAAACTGAATTTATTCAATCAATGAAACAAACGTTATTTATTGATTCAATGACTTGAGCCTCTCTCATTCATTCAATGTCTCATGCTTAACTCGTTCATTGTAAGAAACAAACTTCATTCGTTGAGCTACTCTCAGTTATGTAATGCTTCTCGCTTAATGCATTCACTGAAAGAAACAAAGTGCGTTCATTCAATCAATGAAACTAACGTTATTCATTGCTTCAATGAGATGAGCTTCTCTCATTCATTCAATGCCTCATGCTTAACTCATTCATTGTAAGAAACAAACTGCAGTCCTTCATTCGTTCAATCAAACTTCAATCATTCATTTAATTAATCAAACGTTATCCATTGATTCAATGAACCAAACTGCACGAGATGATTCAATGATTAGAGCTTCTCTCATTCATTCAATGTCTGAACCTTAACACAGTCATTCAAGAAAACAAACCGTCTTCATTCATTTCATGAAACATCCATTATAGATGGAAGCAATGAAATAGACTGCACGAACAGTAGAGCTACTCTCATTTATTTAATGCCTCAAGCTTAATACATTCATTGAAAGAAACAAACTGTACTCATTCAATCAATGAAACAAAAGTTATGCATTGATTCAATGAGTTGAGCCTCTCTCATTCATTCAATGTCTCATGCTTAACTCGTTCATTGTAAGAAACAAACTGTAGTGCTTCATTCGTTGAATCAAACCGCATTCATTCATTCAATTAATCATACGTTATCCATTGACTCAATCAAACAAACTGCACAAGTTGAATCAATGGTTTGAGCTTTTCTCATTAATTCAATGTCTCGAGCTTAACACACTCATTCAAGGAAACAAACCGTTTACAATCATACCATGAATCATGCGTTAAAAATTGATGCAATGAAACAGAGTGCACGAACAGTAGAGCTACTCTCATTTATTTAATACCTCAAGCTTAATACATTCATTGAAAGAAACAAACTGTACTCATTCAATCAATGAAACAAAAGTTATGCATTGATTCAATGAGTTGAGCCTCTCTCATTCATTCAATGTCTCATGCGTAACTTGTTCATTGTAATAAACAGACTGAAGTCCTTCATTCGTTGAATCAAACTTCAATCATTCATTTATTCATACGTTATCAATCGATTCAGCGAAACAAGCTGCACGAGATGTTTCAATGATTTGAGCTTCTCTCATTCATTCAATGCCTTGAGCTTAACACACTCATTCAAGGAAACAACCCGTTTTCATTCATTCAATGAATCATGCATTAAAGATTCCTGCAATGAAACAGACTGCACGAGCAGTAGAGCTACTCCCATTTATTTAATGCCTCAAGCCAAATACATTCATTGAAGGAAACAAACTGAATTTATTCAATCAATGAAACAAACGTTATTTATTGATTCAATGACTTGAGCCTCTCTCATTCATTCAATGTCTCATGCTTAACTCGTTCATTGTAAGAAACAAACTTCATTCGTTGAGCTACTCTCAGTTATGTAATGCTTCTCGCTTAATGCATTCACTGAAAGAAACAAAGTGCGTTCATTCAATCAATGAAACTAACGTTATTCATTGCTTCAATGAGATGAGCTTCTCTCATTCATTCAATGCCTCATGCTTAACTCATTCATTGTAAGAAACAAACTGCAGTCCTTCATTCGTTCAATCAAACTTCAATCATTCATTTAATTAATCAAACGTTATCCATTGATTCAATGAACCAAACTGCACGAGATGATTCAATGATTAGAGCTTCTCTCATTCATTCAATGTCTGAACCTTAACACAGTCATTCAAGAAAACAAACCGTCTTCATTCATTTCATGAAACATCCATTATAGATGGAAGCAATGAAATAGACTGCACGAACAGTAGAGCTACTCTCATTTATTTAATGCCTCAAGCTTAATACATTCATTGAAAGAAACAAACTGTACTCATTCAATCAATGAAACAAAAGTTATGCATTGATTCAATGAGTTGAGCCTCTCTCATTCATTCAATGTCTCATGCTTAACTCGTTCATTGTAAGAAACAAACTGTAGTGCTTCATTCGTTGAATCAAACCGCATTCATTCATTCAATTAATCATACGTTATCCATTGACTCAATCAAACAAACTGCACAAGTTGAATCAATGGTTTGAGCTTTTCTCATTAATTCAATGTCTCGAGCTTAACACACTCATTCAAGGAAACAAACCGTTTACAATCATACCATGAATCATGCGTTAAAAATTGATGCAATGAAACAGAGTGCACGAACAGTAGAGCTACTCTCATTTATTTAATACCTCAAGCTTAATACATTCATTGAAAGAAACAAACTGTACTCATTCAATCAATGAAACAAAAGTTATGCATTGATTCAATGAGTTGAGCCTCTCTCATTCATTCAATGTCTCATGCGTAACTTGTTCATTGTAATAAACAGACTGAAGTCCTTCATTCGTTGAATCAAACTTCAATCATTCATTTATTCATACGTTATCAATCGATTCAGCGAAACAAGCTGCACGAGATGTTTCAATGATTTGAGCTTCTCTCATTCATTCAATGCCTTGAGCTTAACACACTCATTCAAGGAAACAACCCGTTTTCATTCATTCAATGAATCATGCATTAAAGATTCCTGCAATGAAACAGACTGCACGAGCAGTAGAGCTACTCCCATTTATTTAATGCCTCAAGCCAAATACATTCATTGAAGGAAACAAACTGAATTTATTCAATCAATGAAACAAACGTTATTTATTGATTCAATGACTTGAGCCTCTCTCATTCATTCAATGTCTCATGCTTAACTCGTTCATTGTAAGAAACAAACTTCATTCGTTGAGCTACTCTCAGTTATGTAATGCTTCTCGCTTAATGCATTCACTGAAAGAAACAAAGTGCGTTCATTCAATCAATGAAACTAACGTTATTCATTGCTTCAATGAGATGAGCTTCTCTCATTCATTCAATGCCTCATGCTTAACTCATTCATTGTAAGAAACAAACTGCAGTCCTTCATTCGTTCAATCAAACTTCAATCATTCATTTAATTAATCAAACGTTATCCATTGATTCAATGAACCAAACTGCACGAGATGATTCAATGATTAGAGCTTCTCTCATTCATTCAATGTCTGAACCTTAACACAGTCATTCAAGAAAACAAACCGTCTTCATTCATTTCATGAAACATCCATTATAGATGGAAGCAATGAAATAGACTGCACGAACAGTAGAGCTACTCTCATTTATTTAATGCCTCAAGCTTAATACATTCATTGAAAGAAACAAACTGTACTCATTCAATCAATGAAACAAAAGTTATGCATTGATTCAATGAGTTGAGCCTCTCTCATTCATTCAATGTCTCATGCTTAACTCGTTCATTGTAAGAAACAAACTGTAGTGCTTCATTCGTTGAATCAAACCGCATTCATTCATTCAATTAATCATACGTTATCCATTGACTCAATCAAACAAACTGCACAAGTTGAATCAATGGTTTGAGCTTTTCTCATTAATTCAATGTCTCGAGCTTAACACACTCATTCAAGGAAACAAACCGTTTACAATCATACCATGAATCATGCGTTAAAAATTGATGCAATGAAACAGAGTGCACGAACAGTAGAGCTACTCTCATTTATTTAATACCTCAAGCTTAATACATTCATTGAAAGAAACAAACTGTACTCATTCAATCAATGAAACAAAAGTTATGCATTGATTCAATGAGTTGAGCCTCTCTCATTCATTCAATGTCTCATGCGTAACTTGTTCATTGTAATAAACAGACTGAAGTCCTTCATTCGTTGAATCAAACTTCAATCATTCATTTATTCATACGTTATCAATCGATTCAGCGAAACAAGCTGCACGAGATGTTTCAATGATTTGAGCTTCTCTCATTCATTCAATGCCTTGAGCTTAACACACTCATTCAAGGAAACAACCCGTTTTCATTCATTCAATGAATCATGCATTAAAGATTCCTGCAATGAAACAGACTGCACGAGCAGTAGAGCTACTCCCATTTATTTAATGCCTCAAGCCAAATACATTCATTGAAGGAAACAAACTGAATTTATTCAATCAATGAAACAAACGTTATTTATTGATTCAATGACTTGAGCCTCTCTCATTCATTCAATGTCTCATGCTTAACTCGTTCATTGTAAGAAACAAACTTCATTCGTTGAGCTACTCTCAGTTATGTAATGCTTCTCGCTTAATGCATTCACTGAAAGAAACAAAGTGCGTTCATTCAATCAATGAAACTAACGTTATTCATTGCTTCAATGAGATGAGCTTCTCTCATTCATTCAATGCCTCATGCTTAACTCATTCATTGTAAGAAACAAACTGCAGTCCTTCATTCGTTCAATCAAACTTCAATCATTCATTTAATTAATCAAACGTTATCCATTGATTCAATGAACCAAACTGCACGAGATGATTCAATGATTAGAGCTTCTCTCATTCATTCAATGTCTGAACCTTAACACAGTCATTCAAGAAAACAAACCGTCTTCATTCATTTCATGAAACATCCATTATAGATGGAAGCAATGAAATAGACTGCACGAACAGTAGAGCTACTCTCATTTATTTAATGCCTCAAGCTTAATACATTCATTGAAAGAAACAAACTGTTCATTCAATCAATGAAACAAAAGTTATGCATTGATTCAATGAGTTGAGCCTCTCTCATTCATTCAATGTCTCATGCTTAACTCGTTCATTGTAAGAAACAAACTGCAGTCAAAATCAAACTTCAATCATTCATTCAATTAATCATACGTTATCCATTGATTCAATCAAACAAACTGCACGAGTTGATTCAATGATTTGAGCTTCTCTCATTCATTCAATGTCTGAGCTTAACACACTCATTCAAGGAAACAAACCGTTTTCATTCATCAATGAATCATGCATTAAAGATTGATGCAATGAAACAGACTGCACGAACAGTAGAGCTACTCTCATTTATTTAATGCCTCAAGCTTAATACATTCATTGAAAGAAACAAACTGTACTCATTCAATCAATGAAACAAACGTTATGCATTGATTCAATGAGTTGAGCCTCTCTCATTCATTCAATGTCTCATGCTTAACTCGTTCATTGTAAGAAACAAACTGTAGTCCTTCATTCGTTGAATCAAACTTCAATCATTCATTCAATTAATCAAACGTTATCCATTGATTCAATTAACAAACTGCACGAGATGATTCAATGATTTGAGCTTCTCTCATTCATTCAATGTCCTGAGCTTAACACACTCATTCAAGGAAACAAACCGTTTCATTCATTCAATGAATCACGATTAAAGATTGATGCAATGAAACAGACTGCACGAACAGTAGAGCTACTCTCATTTATTTAATGCCTCAAGCTTAATACATTCATTGAAAGAAACAAACTGTACTCATTCAATCAATGAAACAAAAGTTATGCATTGATTCAATGAGTTGAGCCTCTCTCATTCATTCAATGTCTCATGCTTAACTCGTTCATTGTAAGAAACAAACTGTAGTCCTTCATTCGTTGAATCAAACCGCAATCATTCATTCAATAATCATACGTTATCCATTGATTCAATCAAACAAACTGCACGAGATGATTCAATGATTAGAGCTTCTCTCATTCATTCAATGTCTCGAGCTTAACACACTCATTCAAGGAAACAAACCGTTTACATTCATTCAATGAATCATGCATTATAAATTGATGCAATGAAACAGACTGCACGAACAGTAGAGCTACTCTCATTCATTTAATGCCTCAAGCCAAATACATTCATTGAAGGAAACAAACTGAATTTATTCAATCAATGAAACAAACGTTATTTATTGATTCAATGACTTGAGCCTCTCTCATTCATTCAATGTCTCATGCTTAACTCGTTCATTGTAAGAAACAAACTTCATTCGTTGAGCTACTCTCAGTTATGTAATGCTTCTCGCTTAATGCATTCACTGAAAGAAACAAAGTGCGTTCATTCAATCAATGAAACTAACGTTATTCATTGCTTCAATGAGATGAGCTTCTCTCATTCATTCAATGCCTCATGCTTAACTCATTCATTGTAAGAAACAAACTGCAGTCCTTCATTCGTTCAATCAAACTTCAATCATTCATTTAATTAATCAAACGTTATCCATTGATTCAATGAACCAAACTGCACGAGATGATTCAATGATTAGAGCTTCTCTCATTCATTCAATGTCTGAACCTTAACACAGTCATTCAAGAAAACAAACCGTCTTCATTCATTTCATGAAACATCCATTATAGATGGAAGCAATGAAATAGACTGCACGAACAGTAGAGCTACTCTCATTTATTTAATGCCTCAAGCTTAATACATTCATTGAAAGAAACAAACTGTACTCATTCAATCAATGAAACAAAAGTTATGCATTGATTCAATGAGTTGAGCCTCTCTCATTCATTCAATGTCTCATGCTTAACTCGTTCATTGTAAGAAACAAACTGTAGTGCTTCATTCGTTGAATCAAACCGCATTCATTCATTCAATTAATCATACGTTATCCATTGACTCAATCAAACAAACTGCACAAGTTAGAGCTTCTCTCATTCATTCAATGTCTCGAGCTTAACACACTCATTCAAGGAAACAAACCGTTTACAATCATACCATGAATCATGCGTTAAAAATTGATGCAATGAAACAGAGTGCACGAACAGTAGAGCTACTCTCATTTATTTAATACCTCAAGCTTAATACATTCATTGAAAGAAACAAACTGTACTCATTCAATCAATGAAACAAAAGTTATGCATTGATTCAATGAGTTGAGCCTCTCTCATTCATTCAATGTCTCATGCGTAACTTGTTCATTGTAATAAACAGACTGAAGTCCTTCATTCGTTGAATCAAACTTCAATCATTCATTTATTCATACGTTATCAATCGATTCAGCGAAACAAGCTGCACGAGATGTTTCAATGATTTGAGCTTCTCTCATTCATTCAATGCCTTGAGCTTAACACACTCATTCAAGGAAACAACCCGTTTTCATTCATTCAATGAATCATGCATTAAAGATTCCTGCAATGAAACAGACTGCACGAGCAGTAGAGCTACTCCATTTATTTAATGCCTCAAGCCAAATACATTCATTGAAGGAAACAAACTGAATTTATTCAATCAATGAAACAAACGTTATTTATTGATTCAATGACTTGAGCCTCTCTCATTCATTCAATGTCTCATGCTTAACTCGTTCATTGTAAGAAACAAACTTCATTCGTTGAGCTACTCTCAGTTATGTAATGCTTCTCGCTTAATGCATTCACTGAAAGAAACAAAGTGCGTTCATTCAATCAATGAAACTAACGTTATTCATTGCTTCAATGAGATGAGCTTCTCTCATTCATTCAATGCCTCATGCTTAACTCATTCATTGTAAGAAACAAACTGCAGTCCTTCATTCGTTCAATCAAACTTCAATCATTCATTTAATTAATCAAACGTTATCCATTGATTCAATGAACCAAACTGCACGAGATGATTCAATGATTAGAGCTTCTCTCATTCATTCAATGTCTGAACCTTAACACAGTCATTCAAGAAAACAAACCGTCTTCATTCATTTCATGAAACATCCATTATAGATGGAAGCAATGAAATAGACTGCACGAACAGTAGAGCTACTCTCATTTATTTAATGCCTCAAGCTTAATACATTCATTGAAAGAAACAAACTGCGTTCATTCAATCAATGAAACAAACGTTATTCATTGATTCAATGAGTTGAGCTTCTCTCATTCATTCAATGCCTCATGCTTAACTCGTTCATTGTAAGAAACAAACTGCAGTCAAAATCAAACTTCAATCATTCATTCAATTAATCAAACGTTATCCATTGATTCAATTAAACAAACTGCACGAGATGATTCAATGATTAGAGCTTCTCTCATTCATTCAATGTTGAGCTTAACACACTCATTCAAGGAAACAAACCGTTTTCATTCATTCATGAATCATGCATTAAAGATTGATGCAATGAAACAGACTGCACGAACAGTAGAGCTACTCTCATTTATTTAATGCCTCAAGCTTAATACATTCATTGAAAGAAACAAACTGTACTCATTCAATCAATGAAACAAAAGTTATGCATTGATTCAATGAGTTGACCTCTCTCATTCATTCAATGTCTCATGCTTAACTCGTTCATTGTAAGAAACAAACTGTAGTCCTTCATTCGTTGAATCAAACTTCAATCATTCATTCAATTAATCAAACGTTATCCATTGATTCAATTAACCAAACTGCACGAGATGATTCAATGATTTGAGCTTCTCTCATTCATTCAATGTCTGAGCTTAACACACTCATTCAAGGAAACAAACCGTTTCATTCAATCAATGAATCATGCGTTAAAGATTGATGCAATGAAACAGAGTGCACGAACAGTAGAGCTACTCTCATTTATTTAATGCCTCAAGCTTAATACATTCATTGAAAGAAACAAACTGTACTCATTCAATCAATGAAACAAAAGTTATGCATTGATTCAATGAGTTGAGCCTCTCTCATTCATTCAATGTCTCATGCGTAACTTGTTCATTGTAATAAACAAACTGAAGTCCTTCATTCGTTGAATCAAAAATCATTCATTCAATTATCATACGTTATCAATCGATTCAATCAAACAAACTGCACGAGATGATTCAATGATTTGAGCTTCTCTCATTCATTCAATGCCTTGAGCTTAACACACTCATTCAAGGAAACAAACCGTTTTCATTCATTCAATGAATCATGCATTAAAATTCCTGCAATGAAACAGACTGCACGAGCAGTAGAGCTACTCCCATTTATTTAATGCCTCAAGCCAAATACATTCATTGAAGGAAACAAACTGAATTTATTCAATCAATGAAACAAACGTTATTTATTGATTCAATGACTTGAGCCTCTCTCATTCATTCAATGTCTCATGCTTAACTCGTTCATTGTAAGAAACAAACTTCATTCGTTGAGCTACTCTCAGTTATGTAATGCTTCTCGCTTAATGCATTCACTGAAAGAAACAAAGTGCGTTCATTCAATCAATGAAACTAACGTTATTCATTGCTTCAATGAGATGAGCTTCTCTCATTCATTCAATGCCTCATGCTTAACTCATTCATTGTAAGAAACAAACTGCAGTCCTTCATTCGTTCAATCAAACTTCAATCATTCATTTAATTAATCAAACGTTATCCATTGATTCAATGAACCAAACTGCACGAGATGATTCAATGATTAGAGCTTCTCTCATTCATTCAATGTCTGAACCTTAACACAGTCATTCAAGAAAACAAACCGTCTTCATTCATTTCATGAAACATCCATTATAGATGGAAGCAATGAAATAGACTGCACGAACAGTAGAGCTACTCTCATTTATTTAATGCCTCAAGCTTAATACATTCATTGAAAGAAACAAACTGTACTCATTCAATCAATGAAACAAAAGTTATGCATTGATTCAATGAGTTGAGCCTCTCTCATTCATTCAATGTCTCATGCTTAACTCGTTCATTGTAAGAAACAAACTGTAGTGCTTCATTCGTTGAATCAAACCGCATTCATTCATTCAATTAATCATACGTTATCCATTGACTCAATCAAACAAACTGCACAAGTTGAATCAATGGTTTGAGCTTTTCTCATTAATTCAATGTCTCGAGCTTAACACACTCATTCAAGGAAACAAACCGTTTACAATCATACCATGAATCATGCGTTAAAAATTGATGCAATGAAACAGAGTGCACGAACAGTAGAGCTACTCTCATTTATTTAATACCTCAAGCTTAATACATTCATTGAAAGAAACAAACTGTACTCATTCAATCAATGAAACAAAAGTTATGCATTGATTCAATGAGTTGAGCCTCTCTCATTCATTCAATGTCTCATGCGTAACTTGTTCATTGTAATAAACAGACTGAAGTCCTTCATTCGTTGAATCAAACTTCAATCATTCATTTATTCATACGTTATCAATCGATTCAGCGAAACAAGCTGCACGAGATGTTTCAATGATTTGAGCTTCTCTCATTCATTCAATGCCTTGAGCTTAACACACTCATTCAAGGAAACAACCCGTTTTCATTCATTCAATGAATCATGCATTAAAGATTCCTGCAATGAAACAGACTGCACGAGCAGTAGAGCTACTCCCATTTATTTAATGCCTCAAGCCAAATACATTCATTGAAGGAAACAAACTGAATTTATTCAATCAATGAAACAAACGTTATTTATTGATTCAATGACTTGAGCCTCTCTCATTCATTCAATGTCTCATGCTTAACTCGTTCATTGTAAGAAACAAACTTCATTCGTTGAGCTACTCTCAGTTATGTAATGCTTCTCGCTTAATGCATTCACTGAAAGAAACAAAGTGCGTTCATTCAATCAATGAAACTAACGTTATTCATTGCTTCAATGAGATGAGCTTCTCTCATTCATTCAATGCCTCATGCTTAACTCATTCATTGTAAGAAACAAACTGCAGTCCTTCATTCGTTCAATCAAACTTCAATCATTCATTTAATTAATCAAACGTTATCCATTGATTCAATGAACCAAACTGCACGAGATGATTCAATGATTAGAGCTTCTCTCATTCATTCAATGTCTGAACCTTAACACAGTCATTCAAGAAAACAAACCGTCTTCATTCATTTCATGAAACATCCATTATAGATGGAAGCAATGAAATAGACTGCACGAACAGTAGAGCTACTCTCATTTATTTAATGCCTCAAGCTTAATACATTCATTGAAAGAAACAAACTGTACTCATTCAATCAATGAAACAAAAGTTATGCATTGATTCAATGAGTTGAGCCTCTCTCATTCATTCAATGTCTCATGCTTAACTCGTTCATTGTAAGAAACAAACTGTAGTGCTTCATTCGTTGAATCAAACCGCATTCATTCATTCAATTAATCATACGTTATCCATTGACTCAATCAAACAAACTGCACAAGTTGAATCAATGGTTTGAGCTTTTCTCATTAATTCAATGTCTCGAGCTTAACACACTCATTCAAGGAAACAAACCGTTTACAATCATACCATGAATCATGCGTTAAAAATTGATGCAATGAAACAGAGTGCACGAACAGTAGAGCTACTCTCATTTATTTAATACCTCAAGCTTAATACATTCATTGAAAGAAACAAACTGTACTCATTCAATCAATGAAACAAAAGTTATGCATTGATTCAATGAGTTGAGCCTCTCTCATTCATTCAATGTCTCATGCGTAACTTGTTCATTGTAATAAACAGACTGAAGTCCTTCATTCGTTGAATCAAACTTCAATCATTCATTTATTCATACGTTATCAATCGATTCAGCGAAACAAGCTGCACGAGATGTTTCAATGATTTGAGCTTCTCTCATTCATTCAATGCCTTGAGCTTAACACACTCATTCAAGGAAACAACCCGTTTTCATTCATTCAATGAATCATGCATTAAAGATTCCTGCAATGAAACAGACTGCACGAGCAGTAGAGCTACTCCCATTTATTTAATGCCTCAAGCCAAATACATTCATTGAAGGAAACAAACTGAATTTATTCAATCAATGAAACAAACGTTATTTATTGATTCAATGACTTGAGCCTCTCTCATTCATTCAATGTCTCATGCTTAACTCGTTCATTGTAAGAAACAAACTTCATTCGTTGAGCTACTCTCAGTTATGTAATGCTTCTCGCTTAATGCATTCACTGAAAGAAACAAAGTGCGTTCATTCAATCAATGAAACTAACGTTATTCATTGCTTCAATGAGATGAGCTTCTCTCATTCATTCAATGCCTCATGCTTAACTCATTCATTGTAAGAAACAAACTGCAGTCCTTCATTCGTTCAATCAAACTTCAATCATTCATTTAATTAATCAAACGTTATCCATTGATTCAATGAACCAAACTGCACGAGATGATTCAATGATTAGAGCTTCTCTCATTCATTCAATGTCTGAACCTTAACACAGTCATTCAAGAAAACAAACCGTCTTCATTCATTTCATGAAACATCCATTATAGATGGAAGCAATGAAATAGACTGCACGAACAGTAGAGCTACTCTCATTTATTTAATGCCTCAAGCTTAATACATTCATTGAAAGAAACAAACTGTACTCATTCAATCAATGAAACAAAAGTTATGCATTGATTCAATGAGTTGAGCCTCTCTCATTCATTCAATGTCTCATGCTTAACTCGTTCATTGTAAGAAACAAACTGTAGTGCTTCATTCGTTGAATCAAACCGCATTCATTCATTCAATTAATCATACGTTATCCATTGACTCAATCAAACAAACTGCACAAGTTGAATCAATGGTTTGAGCTTTTCTCATTAATTCAATGTCTCGAGCTTAACACACTCATTCAAGGAAACAAACCGTTTACAATCATACCATGAATCATGCGTTAAAAATTGATGCAATGAAACAGAGTGCACGAACAGTAGAGCTACTCTCATTTATTTAATACCTCAAGCTTAATACATTCATTGAAAGAAACAAACTGTACTCATTCAATCAATGAAACAAAAGTTATGCATTGATTCAATGAGTTGAGCCTCTCTCATTCATTCAATGTCTCATGCGTAACTTGTTCATTGTAATAAACAGACTGAAGTCCTTCATTCGTTGAATCAAACTTCAATCATTCATTTATTCATACGTTATCAATCGATTCAGCGAAACAAGCTGCACGAGATGTTTCAATGATTTGAGCTTCTCTCATTCATTCAATGCCTTGAGCTTAACACACTCATTCAAGGAAACAACCCGTTTTCATTCATTCAATGAATCATGCATTAAAGATTCCTGCAATGAAACAGACTGCACGAGCAGTAGAGCTACTCCCATTTATTTAATGCCTCAAGCCAAATACATTCATTGAAGGAAACAAACTGAATTTATTCAATCAATGAAACAAACGTTATTTATTGATTCAATGACTTGAGCCTCTCTCATTCATTCAATGTCTCATGCTTAACTCGTTCATTGTAAGAAACAAACTTCATTCGTTGAGCTACTCTCAGTTATGTAATGCTTCTCGCTTAATGCATTCACTGAAAGAAACAAAGTGCGTTCATTCAATCAATGAAACTAACGTTATTCATTGCTTCAATGAGATGAGCTTCTCTCATTCATTCAATGCCTCATGCTTAACTCATTCATTGTAAGAAACAAACTGCAGTCCTTCATTCGTTCAATCAAACTTCAATCATTCATTTAATTAATCAAACGTTATCCATTGATTCAATGAACCAAACTGCACGAGATGATTCAATGATTAGAGCTTCTCTCATTCATTCAATGTCTGAACCTTAACACAGTCATTCAAGAAAACAAACCGTCTTCATTCATTTCATGAAACATCCATTATAGATGGAAGCAATGAAATAGACTGCACGAACAGTAGAGCTACTCTCATTTATTTAATGCCTCAAGCTTAATACATTCATTGAAAGAAACAAACTGTACTCATTCAATCAATGAAACAAAAGTTATGCATTGATTCAATGAGTTGAGCCTCTCTCATTCATTCAATGTCTCATGCTTAACTCGTTCATTGTAAGAAACAAACTGTAGTGCTTCATTCGTTGAATCAAACCGCATTCATTCATTCAATTAATCATACGTTATCCATTGACTCAATCAAACAAACTGCACAAGTTGAATCAATGGTTTGAGCTTTTCTCATTAATTCAATGTCTCGAGCTTAACACACTCATTCAAGGAAACAAACCGTTTACAATCATACCATGAATCATGCGTTAAAAATTGATGCAATGAAACAGAGTGCACGAACAGTAGAGCTACTCTCATTTATTTAATACCTCAAGCTTAATACATTCATTGAAAGAAACAAACTGTACTCATTCAATCAATGAAACAAAAGTTATGCATTGATTCAATGAGTTGAGCCTCTCTCATTCATTCAATGTCTCATGCGTAACTTGTTCATTGTAATAAACAGACTGAAGTCCTTCATTCGTTGAATCAAACTTCAATCATTCATTTATTCATACGTTATCAATCGATTCAGCGAAACAAGCTGCACGAGATGTTTCAATGATTTGAGCTTCTCTCATTCATTCAATGCCTTGAGCTTAACACACTCATTCAAGGAAACAACCCGTTTTCATTCATTCAATGAATCATGCATTAAAGATTCCTGCAATGAAACAGACTGCACGAGCAGTAGAGCTACTCCCATTTATTTAATGCCTCAAGCCAAATACATTCATTGAAGGAAACAAACTGAATTTATTCAATCAATGAAACAAACGTTATTTATTGATTCAATGACTTGAGCCTCTCTCATTCATTCAATGTCTCATGCTTAACTCGTTCATTGTAAGAAACAAACTTCATTCGTTGAGCTACTCTCAGTTATGTAATGCTTCTCGCTTAATGCATTCACTGAAAGAAACAAAGTGCGTTCATTCAATCAATGAAACTAACGTTATTCATTGCTTCAATGAGATGAGCTTCTCTCATTCATTCAATGCCTCATGCTTAACTCATTCATTGTAAGAAACAAACTGCAGTCCTTCATTCGTTCAATCAAACTTCAATCATTCATTTAATTAATCAAACGTTATCCATTGATTCAATGAACCAAACTGCACGAGATGATTCAATGATTAGAGCTTCTCTCATTCATTCAATGTCTGAACCTTAACACAGTCATTCAAGAAAACAAACCGTCTTCATTCATTTCATGAAACATCCATTATAGATGGAAGCAATGAAATAGACTGCACGAACAGTAGAGCTACTCTCATTTATTTAATGCCTCAAGCTTAATACATTCATTGAAAGAAACAAACTGTACTCATTCAATCAATGAAACAAAAGTTATGCATTGATTCAATGAGTTGAGCCTCTCTCATTCATTCAATGTCTCATGCTTAACTCGTTCATTGTAAGAAACAAACTGCAGTCAAAATCAAACTTCAATCATTCATTCAATTTATCAACGTTATCCATTGATTCAATCAAACAAACTGCACGAGATGATTCAATGATTTGAGCTTCTCTCATTCATTCAATGTCTGAGCTTAACACACTCATTCAAGGAAACAAACCGTTTTCATTCATTCAATGAATCATGCATTAAAGATTCCTGCAATGAAACAGACTGCACGAACAGTAGAGCTACTCTCATTTATTTAATGCCTCAAGCTTAATACATTCATTGAAAGAAACAAACTGTACTCATTCAATCAATGAAACAAAAGTTATGCATTGATTCAATGAGTTGAGCCTCTCTCATTCATTCAATGTCTCATGCTTAACTCGTTCATTGTAAGAAACAAACTGTAGTCCTTCATTCGTTGAATCAAACTTCAATCATTCATTCAATTAATCAAACGTTATCCATTGATTCAATGAACCAAACTGCACGAGATGATTCAATGATTTGAGCTTCTCTCATTCATTCAATGCCTGAGCTTAACACACTCATTCAAGGAAACAAACCGTTTTCATTCATTCAATGAATCATGATTAAAGATTGATGCAATGAAACAGACTGCACGAACAGTAGAGCTACTCTCATTTATTTAATGCCTCAAGCTTAATACATTCATTGAAAGAAACAAACTGTACTCATTCAATCAATGAAACAAAAGTTATGCATTGATTCAATGAGTTGAGCCTCTCTCATTCATTCAATGTCTCATGCTTAACTCGTTCATTGTAAGAAACAAACTGTAGTGCTTCATTCGTTGAATCAAACCGCAATCATTCATTCAATAATCATACGTTATCCATTGATTCAATCAAACAAACTGCACGAGATGATTCAATGATTGAGCTTTTCTCATTCATTCAATGTCTCGAGCTTAACACACTCATTCAAGGAAACAAACCGTTTTCATTCATTCAATGAATCATGCATTATAAATTGATGCAATGAAACAGACTGCACGAACAGTAGAGCTACTCTCATTTATTTAATGCCTCAAGCCAAATACATTCATTGAAGGAAACAAACTGAATTTATTCAATCAATGAAACAAACGTTATTTATTGATTCAATGACTTGAGCCTCTCTCATTCATTCAATGTCTCATGCTTAACTCGTTCATTGTAAGAAACAAACTTCATTCGTTGAGCTACTCTCAGTTATGTAATGCTTCTCGCTTAATGCATTCACTGAAAGAAACAAAGTGCGTTCATTCAATCAATGAAACTAACGTTATTCATTGCTTCAATGAGATGAGCTTCTCTCATTCATTCAATGCCTCATGCTTAACTCATTCATTGTAAGAAACAAACTGCAGTCCTTCATTCGTTCAATCAAACTTCAATCATTCATTTAATTAATCAAACGTTATCCATTGATTCAATGAACCAAACTGCACGAGATGATTCAATGATTAGAGCTTCTCTCATTCATTCAATGTCTGAACCTTAACACAGTCATTCAAGAAAACAAACCGTCTTCATTCATTTCATGAAACATCCATTATAGATGGAAGCAATGAAATAGACTGCACGAACAGTAGAGCTACTCTCATTTATTTAATGCCTCAAGCTTAATACATTCATTGAAAGAAACAAACTGTACTCATTCAATCAATGAAACAAAAGTTATGCATTGATTCAATGAGTTGAGCCTCTCTCATTCATTCAATGTCTCATGCTTAACTCGTTCATTGTAAGAAACAAACTGTAGTGCTTCATTCGTTGAATCAAACCGCATTCATTCATTCAATTAATCATACGTTATCCATTGACTCAATCAAACAAACTGCACAACAATGTTTGAGCTTCTCTCATTCATTCAATGTCTCGAGCTTAACACACTCATTCAAGGAAACAAACCGTTTACAATCATACCATGAATCATGCGTTAAAAATTGATGCAATGAAACAGAGTGCACGAACAGTAGAGCTACTCTCATTTATTTAATACCTCAAGCTTAATACATTCATTGAAAGAAACAAACTGTACTCATTCAATCAATGAAACAAAAGTTATGCATTGATTCAATGAGTTGAGCCTCTCTCATTCATTCAATGTCTCATGCGTAACTTGTTCATTGTAATAAACAGACTGAAGTCCTTCATTCGTTGAATCAAACTTCAATCATTCATTTATTCATACGTTATCAATCGATTCAGCGAAACAAGCTGCACGAGATGTTTCAATGATTTGAGCTTCTCTCATTCATTCAATGCCTGAGCTTAACACACTCATTCAAGGAAACAACCGTTTTCATTCATTCAATGAATCATGCATTAAAGATTCCTGCAATGAAACAGACTGCACGAGCAGTAGAGCTACTCCATTTATTTAATGCCTCAAGCCAAATACATTCATTGAAGGAAACAAACTGAATTTATTCAATCAATGAAACAAACGTTATTTATTGATTCAATGACTTGAGCCTCTCTCATTCATTCAATGTCTCATGCTTAACTCGTTCATTGTAAGAAACAAACTTCATTCGTTGAGCTACTCTCAGTTATGTAATGCTTCTCGCTTAATGCATTCACTGAAAGAAACAAAGTGCGTTCATTCAATCAATGAAACTAACGTTATTCATTGCTTCAATGAGATGAGCTTCTCTCATTCATTCAATGCCTCATGCTTAACTCATTCATTGTAAGAAACAAACTGCAGTCCTTCATTCGTTCAATCAAACTTCAATCATTCATTTAATTAATCAAACGTTATCCATTGATTCAATGAACCAAACTGCACGAGATGATTCAATGATTAGAGCTTCTCTCATTCATTCAATGTCTGAACCTTAACACAGTCATTCAAGAAAACAAACCGTCTTCATTCATTTCATGAAACATCCATTATAGATGGAAGCAATGAAATAGACTGCACGAACAGTAGAGCTACTCTCATTTATTTAATGCTTCTCGCTTAATGCATTCATTGAAAGAAACAAACTGCGTTCATTCAATCAATGAAACAAAAGTTATGCATTGATTCAATGAGTTGAGCTTCTCTCATTCATTCAATGTCTCATGCTTAACTTGTTCATTGTAAGAAACAAACTGCAGTCAAAATCAAACTTCAATCATTCATTCAATTAATCATACGTTATCCATTGATTCAATAAACAAACTGCACGAGATGATTCAATGATTTGAGCTTCTCTCATTCATTCAATGTCTTGAGCTTAACACACTCATTCAAGGAAACAAACCGTTTTCATTCATTCAATGAATCATGCATTAAAGATTCTGCAATGAAACAGACTGCACGAACAGTAGAGCTACTCTCATTTATTTAATGCCTCAAGCTTAATACATTCATTGAAAGAAACAAACTGTATTCATTCAATCAATGAAACAAACGTTATGCATTGATTCAATGAGTTGAGCCTCTCTCATTCATTCAATGTCTCATGCTTAACTCGTTCATTGTAAGAAACAAACTGTAGTCCTTCATTCGTTGAATCAAACTTCAATCATTCATTCAATTAATCAAACGTTATCCATTGATTCAATTAACCAAACTGCACGAGATGATTCAATGATTAGAGCTTCTCTCATTCATTCAATGTCTGAGCTTAACACACTCATTCAAGGAAACAAACCGTTTCATTCATTCAATGAATCATGCATTAAAGATTGATGCAATGAAACAGACTGCACGAACAGTAGAGCTACTCTCATTTATTTAATGCCTCAAGCTTAATACATTCATTGAAAGAAACAAACTGTACTCATTCAATCAATGAAACAAAAGTTATGCATTGATTCAATGAGTTGAGCCTCTCTCATTCATTCAATGTCTCATGCTTAACTCGTTCATTGTAAGAAACAAACTGTAGTGCTTCATTCGTTGAATCAAACGCAATCATTCATTCAATAATCATACGTTATCCATTGATTCAATCAAACAAACTGCACGAGATGATTCAATGATTTGAGCTTCTCTCATTCATTCAATGTCTCGAGCTTAACACACTCATTCAAGGATACAAACCGTTTACATTCATTCAATGAATCATGCGTTATAAAGTGATGCAATGAAACAGACTGCACGAACAGTAGAGCTACTCTCATTTATTTAATGCCTCAAGCCAAATACATTCATTGAAGGAAACAAACTGAATTTATTCAATCAATGAAACAAACGTTATTTATTGATTCAATGACTTGAGCCTCTCTCATTCATTCAATGTCTCATGCTTAACTCGTTCATTGTAAGAAACAAACTTCATTCGTTGAGCTACTCTCAGTTATGTAATGCTTCTCGCTTAATGCATTCACTGAAAGAAACAAAGTGCGTTCATTCAATCAATGAAACTAACGTTATTCATTGCTTCAATGAGATGAGCTTCTCTCATTCATTCAATGCCTCATGCTTAACTCATTCATTGTAAGAAACAAACTGCAGTCCTTCATTCGTTCAATCAAACTTCAATCATTCATTTAATTAATCAAACGTTATCCATTGATTCAATGAACAAACTGCACGAGATGATTCAATGATTAGAGCTTCTCTCATTCATTCAATGTCTGAACCTTAACACAGTCATTCAAGAAAACAAACCGTCTTCATTCATTTCATGAAACATCCATTATAGATGGAAGCAATGAAATAGACTGCACGAACAGTAGAGCTACTCTCATTTATTTAATGCCTCAAGCTTAATACATTCATTGAAAGAAACAAACTGTACTCATTCAATCAATGAAACAAAAGTTATGCATTGATTCAATGAGTTGAGCCTCTCTCATTCATTCAATGTCTCATGCTTAACTCGTTCATTGTAAGAAACAAACTGTAGTGCTTCATTCGTTGAATCAAACCGCATTCATTCATTCAATTAATCATACGTTATCCATTGACTCAATCAAACAAACTGCACAAGTTGAATCAATGGTTTGAGCTTTTCTCATTAATTCAATGTCTCGAGCTTAACACACTCATTCAAGGAAACAAACCGTTTACAATCATACCATGAATCATGCGTTAAAAATTGATGCAATGAAACAGAGTGCACGAACAGTAGAGCTACTCTCATTTATTTAATACCTCAAGCTTAATACATTCATTGAAAGAAACAAACTGTACTCATTCAATCAATGAAACAAAAGTTATGCATTGATTCAATGAGTTGAGCCTCTCTCATTCATTCAATGTCTCATGCGTAACTTGTTCATTGTAATAAACAGACTGAAGTCCTTCATTCGTTGAATCAAACTTCAATCATTCATTTATTCATACGTTATCAATCGATTCAGCGAAACAAGCTGCACGAGATGTTTCAATGATTTGAGCTTCTCTCATTCATTCAATGCCTTGAGCTTAACACACTCATTCAAGGAAACAACCCGTTTTCATTCATTCAATGAATCATGCATTAAAGATTCCTGCAATGAAACAGACTGCACGAGCAGTAGAGCTACTCCCATTTATTTAATGCCTCAAGCCAAATACATTCATTGAAGGAAACAAACTGAATTTATTCAATCAATGAAACAAACGTTATTTATTGATTCAATGACTTGAGCCTCTCTCATTCATTCAATGTCTCATGCTTAACTCGTTCATTGTAAGAAACAAACTTCATTCGTTGAGCTACTCTCAGTTATGTAATGCTTCTCGCTTAATGCATTCACTGAAAGAAACAAAGTGCGTTCATTCAATCAATGAAACTAACGTTATTCATTGCTTCAATGAGATGAGCTTCTCTCATTCATTCAATGCCTCATGCTTAACTCATTCATTGTAAGAAACAAACTGCAGTCCTTCATTCGTTCAATCAAACTTCAATCATTCATTTAATTAATCAAACGTTATCCATTGATTCAATGAACCAAACTGCACGAGATGATTCAATGATTAGAGCTTCTCTCATTCATTCAATGTCTGAACCTTAACACAGTCATTCAAGAAAACAAACCGTCTTCATTCATTTCATGAAACATCCATTATAGATGGAAGCAATGAAATAGACTGCACGAACAGTAGAGCTACTCTCATTTATTTAATGCCTCAAGCTTAATACATTCATTGAAAGAAACAAACTGTACTCATTCAATCAATGAAACAAAAGTTATGCATTGATTCAATGAGTTGAGCTTCTCTCATTCATTCAATGTCTCATGCTTAACTCGTTCATTGTAAGAAACAAACTGCAGTCAAATCAAACTTCAATCATTCATTCAATTAATCAAACGTTATCCATTGATTCAATGAAACAAACTGCACGAGATGATTCAATGATTGAGCTTCTCTCATTCATTCAATGTCTTGAGCTTAACACACTCATTCAAGGAAACAAACCGTTTTCATTCATTCATGAATCATGCATTAAGATTCTGCAATGAAACAGACTGCACGAACAGTAGAGCTACTCTCATTTATTTAATGCCTCAAGCTTAATACATTCATTGAAAGAAACAAACTGTACTCATTCAATCAATGAAACAAAAGTTATGCATTGATTCAATGAGTTGAGCCTCTCTCATTCATTCAATGTCTCATGCTTAACTCGTTCATTGTAAGAAACAAACTGTAGTCCTTCATTCGTTGAATCAAACTTCAATTCATTCATTCAATTAATCAAACGTTATCCATTGATTCAATTAAACAAACTGCACGAGATGATTCAATGATTTGAGCTTTTCTCATTCATTCAATGTCTGAGCTTAACACACATTCAAGGAAACAAACCGTTTCATTCATTCAATGAATCATGCGTTAAAAATTGATGCAATGAAACAGAGTGCACGAACAGTAGAGCTACTCTCATTTATTTAATACCTCAAGCTTAATACATTCATTGAAAGAAACAAACTGTACTCATTCAATCAATGAAACAAAAGTTATGCATTGATTCAATGAGTTGAGCCTCTCTCATTCATTCAATGTCTCATGCTTAACTTGTTCATTGTAATAAACAACTGAAGTCCTTCATTCGTTGAATCAAACTTCAATCATTCATTCTATTCATACGTTATCAATCGATTCAGCGAAACAAACTGCACGAGATGTTTCAATGATTTGAGCTTCTCTCATTCATTCAATGCCTTGAGCTTAACACACTCATTCAAGGAAACAAATTTTCATTCATTCAATGAATCATGCATTAAAATTCCTGCAATGAAACAGACTGCACGAGCAGTAGAGCTACTCCCATTTATTTAATGCCTCAAGCCAAATACATTCATTGAAGGAAACAAACTGAATTTATTCAATCAATGAAACAAACGTTATTTATTGATTCAATGACTTGAGCCTCTCTCATTCATTCAATGTCTCATGCTTAACTCGTTCATTGTAAGAAACAAACTTCATTCGTTGAGCTACTCTCAGTTATGTAATGCTTCTCGCTTAATGCATTCACTGAAAGAAACAAAGTGCGTTCATTCAATCAATGAAACTAACGTTATTCATTGCTTCAATGAGATGAGCTTCTCTCATTCATTCAATGCCTCATGCTTAACTCATTCATTGTAAGAAACAAACTGCAGTCCTTCATTCGTTCAATCAAACTTCAATCATTCATTTAATTAATCAAACGTTATCCATTGATTCAATGAACCAAACTGCACGAGATGATTCAATGATTAGAGCTTCTCTCATTCATTCAATGTCTGAACCTTAACACAGTCATTCAAGAAAACAAACCGTCTTCATTCATTTCATGAAACATCCATTATAGATGGAAGCAATGAAATAGACTGCACGAACAGTAGAGCTACTCTCATTTATTTAATGCCTCAAGCTTAATACATTCATTGAAAGAAACAAACTGTACTCATTCAATCAATGAAACAAAAGTTATGCATTGATTCAATGAGTTGAGCCTCTCTCATTCATTCAATGTCTCATGCTTAACTCGTTCATTGTAAGAAACAAACTGTAGTGCTTCATTCGTTGAATCAAACCGCATTCATTCATTCAATTAATCATACGTTATCCATTGACTCAATCAAACAAACTGCACAAGTTGAATCAATGGTTTGAGCTTTTCTCATTAATTCAATGTCTCGAGCTTAACACACTCATTCAAGGAAACAAACCGTTTACAATCATACCATGAATCATGCGTTAAAAATTGATGCAATGAAACAGAGTGCACGAACAGTAGAGCTACTCTCATTTATTTAATACCTCAAGCTTAATACATTCATTGAAAGAAACAAACTGTACTCATTCAATCAATGAAACAAAAGTTATGCATTGATTCAATGAGTTGAGCCTCTCTCATTCATTCAATGTCTCATGCGTAACTTGTTCATTGTAATAAACAGACTGAAGTCCTTCATTCGTTGAATCAAACTTCAATCATTCATTTATTCATACGTTATCAATCGATTCAGCGAAACAAGCTGCACGAGATGTTTCAATGATTTGAGCTTCTCTCATTCATTCAATGCCTTGAGCTTAACACACTCATTCAAGGAAACAACCCGTTTTCATTCATTCAATGAATCATGCATTAAAGATTCCTGCAATGAAACAGACTGCACGAGCAGTAGAGCTACTCCCATTTATTTAATGCCTCAAGCCAAATACATTCATTGAAGGAAACAAACTGAATTTATTCAATCAATGAAACAAACGTTATTTATTGATTCAATGACTTGAGCCTCTCTCATTCATTCAATGTCTCATGCTTAACTCGTTCATTGTAAGAAACAAACTTCATTCGTTGAGCTACTCTCAGTTATGTAATGCTTCTCGCTTAATGCATTCACTGAAAGAAACAAAGTGCGTTCATTCAATCAATGAAACTAACGTTATTCATTGCTTCAATGAGATGAGCTTCTCTCATTCATTCAATGCCTCATGCTTAACTCATTCATTGTAAGAAACAAACTGCAGTCCTTCATTCGTTCAATCAAACTTCAATCATTCATTTAATTAATCAAACGTTATCCATTGATTCAATGAACCAAACTGCACGAGATGATTCAATGATTAGAGCTTCTCTCATTCATTCAATGTCTGAACCTTAACACAGTCATTCAAGAAAACAAACCGTCTTCATTCATTTCATGAAACATCCATTATAGATGGAAGCAATGAAATAGACTGCACGAACAGTAGAGCTACTCTCATTTATTTAATGCCTCAAGCTTAATACATTCATTGAAAGAAACAAACTGTACTCATTCAATCAATGAAACAAAAGTTATGCATTGATTCAATGAGTTGAGCCTCTCTCATTCATTCAATGTCTCATGCTTAACTCGTTCATTGTAAGAAACAAACTGTAGTGCTTCATTCGTTGAATCAAACCGCATTCATTCATTCAATTAATCATACGTTATCCATTGACTCAATCAAACAAACTGCACAAGTTGAATCAATGGTTTGAGCTTTTCTCATTAATTCAATGTCTCGAGCTTAACACACTCATTCAAGGAAACAAACCGTTTACAATCATACCATGAATCATGCGTTAAAAATTGATGCAATGAAACAGAGTGCACGAACAGTAGAGCTACTCTCATTTATTTAATACCTCAAGCTTAATACATTCATTGAAAGAAACAAACTGTACTCATTCAATCAATGAAACAAAAGTTATGCATTGATTCAATGAGTTGAGCCTCTCTCATTCATTCAATGTCTCATGCGTAACTTGTTCATTGTAATAAACAGACTGAAGTCCTTCATTCGTTGAATCAAACTTCAATCATTCATTTATTCATACGTTATCAATCGATTCAGCGAAACAAGCTGCACGAGATGTTTCAATGATTTGAGCTTCTCTCATTCATTCAATGCCTTGAGCTTAACACACTCATTCAAGGAAACAACCCGTTTTCATTCATTCAATGAATCATGCATTAAAGATTCCTGCAATGAAACAGACTGCACGAGCAGTAGAGCTACTCCCATTTATTTAATGCCTCAAGCCAAATACATTCATTGAAGGAAACAAACTGAATTTATTCAATCAATGAAACAAACGTTATTTATTGATTCAATGACTTGAGCCTCTCTCATTCATTCAATGTCTCATGCTTAACTCGTTCATTGTAAGAAACAAACTTCATTCGTTGAGCTACTCTCAGTTATGTAATGCTTCTCGCTTAATGCATTCACTGAAAGAAACAAAGTGCGTTCATTCAATCAATGAAACTAACGTTATTCATTGCTTCAATGAGATGAGCTTCTCTCATTCATTCAATGCCTCATGCTTAACTCATTCATTGTAAGAAACAAACTGCAGTCCTTCATTCGTTCAATCAAACTTCAATCATTCATTTAATTAATCAAACGTTATCCATTGATTCAATGAACCAAACTGCACGAGATGATTCAATGATTAGAGCTTCTCTCATTCATTCAATGTCTGAACCTTAACACAGTCATTCAAGAAAACAAACCGTCTTCATTCATTTCATGAAACATCCATTATAGATGGAAGCAATGAAATAGACTGCACGAACAGTAGAGCTACTCTCATTTATTTAATGCCTCAAGCTTAATACATTCATTGAAAGAAACAAACTGTACTCATTCAATCAATGAAACAAAAGTTATGCATTGATTCAATGAGTTGAGCCTCTCTCATTCATTCAATGTCTCATGCTTAACTCGTTCATTGTAAGAAACAAACTGTAGTGCTTCATTCGTTGAATCAAACCGCATTCATTCATTCAATTAATCATACGTTATCCATTGACTCAATCAAACAAACTGCACAAGTTGAATCAATGGTTTGAGCTTTTCTCATTAATTCAATGTCTCGAGCTTAACACACTCATTCAAGGAAACAAACCGTTTACAATCATACCATGAATCATGCGTTAAAAATTGATGCAATGAAACAGAGTGCACGAACAGTAGAGCTACTCTCATTTATTTAATACCTCAAGCTTAATACATTCATTGAAAGAAACAAACTGTACTCATTCAATCAATGAAACAAAAGTTATGCATTGATTCAATGAGTTGAGCCTCTCTCATTCATTCAATGTCTCATGCGTAACTTGTTCATTGTAATAAACAGACTGAAGTCCTTCATTCGTTGAATCAAACTTCAATCATTCATTTATTCATACGTTATCAATCGATTCAGCGAAACAAGCTGCACGAGATGTTTCAATGATTTGAGCTTCTCTCATTCATTCAATGCCTTGAGCTTAACACACTCATTCAAGGAAACAACCCGTTTTCATTCATTCAATGAATCATGCATTAAAGATTCCTGCAATGAAACAGACTGCACGAGCAGTAGAGCTACTCCCATTTATTTAATGCCTCAAGCCAAATACATTCATTGAAGGAAACAAACTGAATTTATTCAATCAATGAAACAAACGTTATTTATTGATTCAATGACTTGAGCCTCTCTCATTCATTCAATGTCTCATGCTTAACTCGTTCATTGTAAGAAACAAACTTCATTCGTTGAGCTACTCTCAGTTATGTAATGCTTCTCGCTTAATGCATTCACTGAAAGAAACAAAGTGCGTTCATTCAATCAATGAAACTAACGTTATTCATTGCTTCAATGAGATGAGCTTCTCTCATTCATTCAATGCCTCATGCTTAACTCATTCATTGTAAGAAACAAACTGCAGTCCTTCATTCGTTCAATCAAACTTCAATCATTCATTTAATTAATCAAACGTTATCCATTGATTCAATGAACCAAACTGCACGAGATGATTCAATGATTAGAGCTTCTCTCATTCATTCAATGTCTGAACCTTAACACAGTCATTCAAGAAAACAAACCGTCTTCATTCATTTCATGAAACATCCATTATAGATGGAAGCAATGAAATAGACTGCACGAACAGTAGAGCTACTCTCATTTATTTAATGCCTCAAGCTTAATACATTCATTGAAAGAAACAAACTGTACTCATTCAATCAATGAAACAAAAGTTATGCATTGATTCAATGAGTTGAGCCTCTCTCATTCATTCAATGTCTCATGCTTAACTCGTTCATTGTAAGAAACAAACTGTAGTGCTTCATTCGTTGAATCAAACCGCATTCATTCATTCAATTAATCATACGTTATCCATTGACTCAATCAAACAAACTGCACAAGTTGAATCAATGGTTTGAGCTTTTCTCATTAATTCAATGTCTCGAGCTTAACACACTCATTCAAGGAAACAAACCGTTTACAATCATACCATGAATCATGCGTTAAAAATTGATGCAATGAAACAGAGTGCACGAACAGTAGAGCTACTCTCATTTATTTAATACCTCAAGCTTAATACATTCATTGAAAGAAACAAACTGTACTCATTCAATCAATGAAACAAAAGTTATGCATTGATTCAATGAGTTGAGCCTCTCTCATTCATTCAATGTCTCATGCGTAACTTGTTCATTGTAATAAACAGACTGAAGTCCTTCATTCGTTGAATCAAACTTCAATCATTCATTTATTCATACGTTATCAATCGATTCAGCGAAACAAGCTGCACGAGATGTTTCAATGATTTGAGCTTCTCTCATTCATTCAATGCCTTGAGCTTAACACACTCATTCAAGGAAACAACCCGTTTTCATTCATTCAATGAATCATGCATTAAAGATTCCTGCAATGAAACAGACTGCACGAGCAGTAGAGCTACTCCCATTTATTTAATGCCTCAAGCCAAATACATTCATTGAAGGAAACAAACTGAATTTATTCAATCAATGAAACAAACGTTATTTATTGATTCAATGACTTGAGCCTCTCTCATTCATTCAATGTCTCATGCTTAACTCGTTCATTGTAAGAAACAAACTTCATTCGTTGAGCTACTCTCAGTTATGTAATGCTTCTCGCTTAATGCATTCACTGAAAGAAACAAAGTGCGTTCATTCAATCAATGAAACTAACGTTATTCATTGCTTCAATGAGATGAGCTTCTCTCATTCATTCAATGCCTCATGCTTAACTCATTCATTGTAAGAAACAAACTGCAGTCCTTCATTCGTTCAATCAAACTTCAATCATTCATTTAATTAATCAAACGTTATCCATTGATTCAATGAACCAAACTGCACGAGATGATTCAATGATTAGAGCTTCTCTCATTCATTCAATGTCTGAACCTTAACACAGTCATTCAAGAAAACAAACCGTCTTCATTCATTTCATGAAACATCCATTATAGATGGAAGCAATGAAATAGACTGCACGAACAGTAGAGCTACTCTCATTTATTTAATGCCTCAAGCTTAATACATTCATTGAAAGAAACAAACTGTACTCATTCAATCAATGAAACAAAAGTTATGCATTGATTCAATGAGTTGAGCCTCTCTCATTCATTCAATGTCTCATGCTTAACTCGTTCATTGTAAGAAACAAACTGCAGTCAAAATCAAACTTCAATCATTCATTCAATTAATCAAACGTTATCCATTGATTCAATCAAACAAACTGCACAAGATGATTCAATGATTTGAGCTTCTCTCATTCATTCAATGTGTCTGAGCTTAACACACTCATTCAAGGAAACAAACCGTTTTCATTCATCAATGAATCATGCATTAAAAATTGATGCAATGAAACAGACTGCACGAACAGTAGAGCTACTCTCATTTATTTAATGCCTCAAGCTTAATACATTCATTGAAAGAAACAAACTGTACTCATTCAATCAATGAAACAAAAGTTATGCATTGATTCAATGAGTTGAGCCTCTCTCATTCATTCAATGTCTCATGCTTAACTCATTCATTGTAAGAAACAAACTGTAGTCCTTCATTCGTTGAATCAAACTTCAATCATTCATTCAATTAATCAAACGTTATCCATTGATTCAATAAACAAACTGCACGAGATGATTCAATGATTTGAGCTTCTCTCATTCATTCAATGTCTGAGCTTAACACACTCATTCAAGGAAACAAACCGTTTCATTCAATCAATGAATCATGATTAAAGATTGATGCAATGAAACAGACTGCACGAACAGTAGAGCTACTCTCATTTATTTAATGCCTCAAGCTTAATACATTCATTGAAAGAAACAAACTGTACTCATTCAATCAATGAAACAAAAGTTATGCATTGATTCAATGAGTTGAGCCTCTCTCATTCATTCAATGTCTCATGCTTAACTCGTTCATTGTAAGAAACAAACTGTAGTCCTTCATTCGTTGAATCAAACTTCAATCATTCATTCAATAATCATACGTTATCCATTGATTCAATCAAACAAACTGCACGAGATGATTCAATGATTAGAGCTTCTCTCATTCATTCAATGTCTCGAGCTTAACACACTCATTCAAGGAAACAACCCTTTTACATTCATTCAATGAATCATGCGTTAAAGATTGATGCAATGAAACAGACTGCACGAACAGTAGAGCTACTCTCATTTATTTAATGCCTCAAGCCAAATACATTCATTGAAGGAAACAAACTGAATTTATTCAATCAATGAAACAAACGTTATTTATTGATTCAATGACTTGAGCCTCTCTCATTCATTCAATGTCTCATGCTTAACTCGTTCATTGTAAGAAACAAACTTCATTCGTTGAGCTACTCTCAGTTATGTAATGCTTCTCGCTTAATGCATTCACTGAAAGAAACAAAGTGCGTTCATTCAATCAATGAAACTAACGTTATTCATTGCTTCAATGAGATGAGCTTCTCTCATTCATTCAATGCCTCATGCTTAACTCATTCATTGTAAGAAACAAACTGCAGTCCTTCATTCGTTCAATCAAACTTCAATCATTCATTTAATTAATCAAACGTTATCCATTGATTCAATGAACCAAACTGCACGAGATGATTCAATGATTAGAGCTTCTCTCATTCATTCAATGTCTGAACCTTAACACAGTCATTCAAGAAAACAAACCGTCTTCATTCATTTCATGAAACATCCATTATAGATGGAAGCAATGAAATAGACTGCACGAACAGTAGAGCTACTCTCATTTATTTAATGCCTCAAGCTTAATACATTCATTGAAAGAAACAAACTGTACTCATTCAATCAATGAAACAAAAGTTATGCATTGATTCAATGAGTTGAGCCTCTCTCATTCATTCAATGTCTCATGCTTAACTCGTTCATTGTAAGAAACAAACTGTAGTGCTTCATTCGTTGAATCAAACCGCATTCATTCATTCAATTAATCATACGTTATCCATTGACTCAATCAAACAAACTGCACAAGTTCAAGTTTGAGCTTTTCTCATTCATTCAATGTCTCGAGCTTAACACACTCATTCAAGGAAACAAACCGTTTACAATCATACCATGAATCATGCGTTAAAAATTGATGCAATGAAACAGAGTGCACGAACAGTAGAGCTACTCTCATTTATTTAATACCTCAAGCTTAATACATTCATTGAAAGAAACAAACTGTACTCATTCAATCAATGAAACAAAAGTTATGCATTGATTCAATGAGTTGAGCCTCTCTCATTCATTCAATGTCTCATGCGTAACTTGTTCATTGTAATAAACAAACTGAAGTCCTTCATTCGTTGAATCAAACTTCAATCATTCATTTATTCATACGTTATCAATCGATTCAGCGAAACAAGCTGCACGAGATGTTTCAATGATTTGAGCTTCTCTCATTCATTCAATGCCTTGAGCTTAACACACTCATTCAAGGAAACAACCCGTTTTCATTCATTCAATGAATCATGCATTAAAGATTCCTGCAATGAAACAGACTGCACGAGCAGTAGAGCTACTCCCATTTATTTAATGCCTCAAGCCAAATACATTCATTGAAGGAAACAAACTGAATTTATTCAATCAATGAAACAAACGTTATTTATTGATTCAATGACTTGAGCCTCTCTCATTCATTCAATGTCTCATGCTTAACTCGTTCATTGTAAGAAACAAACTTCATTCGTTGAGCTACTCTCAGTTATGTAATGCTTCTCGCTTAATGCATTCACTGAAAGAAACAAAGTGCGTTCATTCAATCAATGAAACTAACGTTATTCATTGCTTCAATGAGATGAGCTTCTCTCATTCATTCAATGCCTCATGCTTAACTCATTCATTGTAAGAAACAAACTGCAGTCCTTCATTCGTTCAATCAAACTTCAATCATTCATTTAATTAATCAAACGTTATCCATTGATTCAATGAACCAAACTGCACGAGATGATTCAATGATTAGAGCTTCTCTCATTCATTCAATGTCTGAACCTTAACACAGTCATTCAAGAAAACAAACCGTCTTCATTCATTTCATGAAACATCCATTATAGTTGGAAGCAATGAAATAGACTGCACGAACAGTAGAGCTACTCTCATTTATTTAATGCCTCAAGCTTAATACATTCATTGAAAGAAACAAACTGCGTTCATTCAATCAATGAAACAAACGTTATTCATTGATTCAATGAGTTGAGCTTCTCTCATTCATTCAATGCCTCATGCTTAACTCGTTCATTGTAAGAAACAAACTGCAGTCAAAATCAAACTTCAATCATTCATTCAATTAATCAAACGTTATCCATTGATTCAATGAAACAAACTGCACGAGATGATTCAATGATTAGAGCTTCTCTCATTCATTCAATGTCTTGAGCTTAACACACTCATTCAAGGAAACAAACCGTTTTCATTCATTCATGAATCATGCATTAAAGATTGATGCAATGAAACAGACTGCACGAACAGTAGAGCTACTCTCATTTATTTAATGCCTCAAGCTTAATACATTCATTGAAAGAAACAAACTGTACTCATTCAATCAATGAAACAAAAGTTATGCATTGATTCAATGAGTTGAGCCTCTCTCATTCATTCAATGTCTCATGCTTAACTCGTTCATTGTAAGAAACAAACTGTAGTCTTCATTCGTTGAATCAAACTTCAATCATTCATTCAATTAATCATACGTTATCCATTGATTCAATCAAACAAACTGCACGAGATGAATCAATGATTTGAGCTTCTCTCATTCATTCAATGTCTGAGCTTAACACACTCATTCAAGGAAACAAACCGTTTCATTCAATCAATGAATCATGCGTTAAAAATTGATGCAATGAAACAGACTGCACGAACAGTAGAGCTACTCTCATTTATTTAATGCCTCAAGCTTAATACATTCATTGAAAGAAACAAACTGTACTCATTCAATCAATGAAACAAAAGTTATGCATTGATTCAATGAGTTGAGCCTCTCTCATTCATTCAATGTCTCATGCGTAACTTGTTCATTGTAATAAACAAACTGAAGTCCTTCATTCGTTGAATCAAACTTCAATCATTCATTAATAATCATACGTTATCAATCGATTCAATCAAACAAACTGCACGAGATGTTTCAATGATTTGAGCTTCTCTCATTCATTCAATGCCTTGAGCTTAACACACTCATTCAAGGAAACAAACCGTTTTCATTCATTCAATGAATCATGCATTAAAATTCCTGCAATGAAACAGACTGCACGAGCAGTAGAGCTACTCCCATTTATTTAATGCCTCAAGCCAAATACATTCATTGAAGGAAACAAACTGAATTTATTCAATCAATGAAACAAACGTTATTTATTGATTCAATGACTTGAGCCTCTCTCATTCATTCAATGTCTCATGCTTAACTCGTTCATTGTAAGAAACAAACTTCATTCGTTGAGCTACTCTCAGTTATGTAATGCTTCTCGCTTAATGCATTCACTGAAAGAAACAAAGTGCGTTCATTCAATCAATGAAACTAACGTTATTCATTGCTTCAATGAGATGAGCTTCTCTCATTCATTCAATGCCTCATGCTTAACTCATTCATTGTAAGAAACAAACTGCAGTCCTTCATTCGTTCAATCAAACTTCAATCATTCATTTAATTAATCAAACGTTATCCATTGATTCAATGAACCAAACTGCACGAGATGATTCAATGATTAGAGCTTCTCTCATTCATTCAATGTCTGAACCTTAACACAGTCATTCAAGAAAACAAACCGTCTTCATTCATTTCATGAAACATCCATTATAGATGGAAGCAATGAAATAGACTGCACGAACAGTAGAGCTACTCTCATTTATTTAATGCCTCAAGCTTAATACATTCATTGAAAGAAACAAACTGTACTCATTCAATCAATGAAACAAAAGTTATGCATTGATTCAATGAGTTGAGCCTCTCTCATTCATTCAATGTCTCATGCTTAACTCGTTCATTGTAAGAAACAAACTGTAGTGCTTCATTCGTTGAATCAAACCGCATTCATTCATTCAATTAATCATACGTTATCCATTGACTCAATCAAACAAACTGCACAAGTTGAATCAATGGTTTGAGCTTTTCTCATTAATTCAATGTCTCGAGCTTAACACACTCATTCAAGGAAACAAACCGTTTACAATCATACCATGAATCATGCGTTAAAAATTGATGCAATGAAACAGAGTGCACGAACAGTAGAGCTACTCTCATTTATTTAATACCTCAAGCTTAATACATTCATTGAAAGAAACAAACTGTACTCATTCAATCAATGAAACAAAAGTTATGCATTGATTCAATGAGTTGAGCCTCTCTCATTCATTCAATGTCTCATGCGTAACTTGTTCATTGTAATAAACAGACTGAAGTCCTTCATTCGTTGAATCAAACTTCAATCATTCATTTATTCATACGTTATCAATCGATTCAGCGAAACAAGCTGCACGAGATGTTTCAATGATTTGAGCTTCTCTCATTCATTCAATGCCTTGAGCTTAACACACTCATTCAAGGAAACAACCCGTTTTCATTCATTCAATGAATCATGCATTAAAGATTCCTGCAATGAAACAGACTGCACGAGCAGTAGAGCTACTCCCATTTATTTAATGCCTCAAGCCAAATACATTCATTGAAGGAAACAAACTGAATTTATTCAATCAATGAAACAAACGTTATTTATTGATTCAATGACTTGAGCCTCTCTCATTCATTCAATGTCTCATGCTTAACTCGTTCATTGTAAGAAACAAACTTCATTCGTTGAGCTACTCTCAGTTATGTAATGCTTCTCGCTTAATGCATTCACTGAAAGAAACAAAGTGCGTTCATTCAATCAATGAAACTAACGTTATTCATTGCTTCAATGAGATGAGCTTCTCTCATTCATTCAATGCCTCATGCTTAACTCATTCATTGTAAGAAACAAACTGCAGTCCTTCATTCGTTCAATCAAACTTCAATCATTCATTTAATTAATCAAACGTTATCCATTGATTCAATGAACCAAACTGCACGAGATGATTCAATGATTAGAGCTTCTCTCATTCATTCAATGTCTGAACCTTAACACAGTCATTCAAGAAAACAAACCGTCTTCATTCATTTCATGAAACATCCATTATAGATGGAAGCAATGAAATAGACTGCACGAACAGTAGAGCTACTCTCATTTATTTAATGCCTCAAGCTTAATACATTCATTGAAAGAAACAAACTGTACTCATTCAATCAATGAAACAAAAGTTATGCATTGATTCAATGAGTTGAGCCTCTCTCATTCATTCAATGTCTCATGCTTAACTCGTTCATTGTAAGAAACAAACTGTAGTGCTTCATTCGTTGAATCAAACCGCATTCATTCATTCAATTAATCATACGTTATCCATTGACTCAATCAAACAAACTGCACAAGTTGAATCAATGGTTTGAGCTTTTCTCATTAATTCAATGTCTCGAGCTTAACACACTCATTCAAGGAAACAAACCGTTTACAATCATACCATGAATCATGCGTTAAAAATTGATGCAATGAAACAGAGTGCACGAACAGTAGAGCTACTCTCATTTATTTAATACCTCAAGCTTAATACATTCATTGAAAGAAACAAACTGTACTCATTCAATCAATGAAACAAAAGTTATGCATTGATTCAATGAGTTGAGCCTCTCTCATTCATTCAATGTCTCATGCGTAACTTGTTCATTGTAATAAACAGACTGAAGTCCTTCATTCGTTGAATCAAACTTCAATCATTCATTTATTCATACGTTATCAATCGATTCAGCGAAACAAGCTGCACGAGATGTTTCAATGATTTGAGCTTCTCTCATTCATTCAATGCCTTGAGCTTAACACACTCATTCAAGGAAACAACCCGTTTTCATTCATTCAATGAATCATGCATTAAAGATTCCTGCAATGAAACAGACTGCACGAGCAGTAGAGCTACTCCCATTTATTTAATGCCTCAAGCCAAATACATTCATTGAAGGAAACAAACTGAATTTATTCAATCAATGAAACAAACGTTATTTATTGATTCAATGACTTGAGCCTCTCTCATTCATTCAATGTCTCATGCTTAACTCGTTCATTGTAAGAAACAAACTTCATTCGTTGAGCTACTCTCAGTTATGTAATGCTTCTCGCTTAATGCATTCACTGAAAGAAACAAAGTGCGTTCATTCAATCAATGAAACTAACGTTATTCATTGCTTCAATGAGATGAGCTTCTCTCATTCATTCAATGCCTCATGCTTAACTCATTCATTGTAAGAAACAAACTGCAGTCCTTCATTCGTTCAATCAAACTTCAATCATTCATTTAATTAATCAAACGTTATCCATTGATTCAATGAACCAAACTGCACGAGATGATTCAATGATTAGAGCTTCTCTCATTCATTCAATGTCTGAACCTTAACACAGTCATTCAAGAAAACAAACCGTCTTCATTCATTTCATGAAACATCCATTATAGATGGAAGCAATGAAATAGACTGCACGAACAGTAGAGCTACTCTCATTTATTTAATGCCTCAAGCTTAATACATTCATTGAAAGAAACAAACTGTACTCATTCAATCAATGAAACAAAAGTTATGCATTGATTCAATGAGTTGAGCCTCTCTCATTCATTCAATGTCTCATGCTTAACTCGTTCATTGTAAGAAACAAACTGTAGTGCTTCATTCGTTGAATCAAACCGCATTCATTCATTCAATTAATCATACGTTATCCATTGACTCAATCAAACAAACTGCACAAGTTGAATCAATGGTTTGAGCTTTTCTCATTAATTCAATGTCTCGAGCTTAACACACTCATTCAAGGAAACAAACCGTTTACAATCATACCATGAATCATGCGTTAAAAATTGATGCAATGAAACAGAGTGCACGAACAGTAGAGCTACTCTCATTTATTTAATACCTCAAGCTTAATACATTCATTGAAAGAAACAAACTGTACTCATTCAATCAATGAAACAAAAGTTATGCATTGATTCAATGAGTTGAGCCTCTCTCATTCATTCAATGTCTCATGCGTAACTTGTTCATTGTAATAAACAGACTGAAGTCCTTCATTCGTTGAATCAAACTTCAATCATTCATTTATTCATACGTTATCAATCGATTCAGCGAAACAAGCTGCACGAGATGTTTCAATGATTTGAGCTTCTCTCATTCATTCAATGCCTTGAGCTTAACACACTCATTCAAGGAAACAACCCGTTTTCATTCATTCAATGAATCATGCATTAAAGATTCCTGCAATGAAACAGACTGCACGAGCAGTAGAGCTACTCCCATTTATTTAATGCCTCAAGCCAAATACATTCATTGAAGGAAACAAACTGAATTTATTCAATCAATGAAACAAACGTTATTTATTGATTCAATGACTTGAGCCTCTCTCATTCATTCAATGTCTCATGCTTAACTCGTTCATTGTAAGAAACAAACTTCATTCGTTGAGCTACTCTCAGTTATGTAATGCTTCTCGCTTAATGCATTCACTGAAAGAAACAAAGTGCGTTCATTCAATCAATGAAACTAACGTTATTCATTGCTTCAATGAGATGAGCTTCTCTCATTCATTCAATGCCTCATGCTTAACTCATTCATTGTAAGAAACAAACTGCAGTCCTTCATTCGTTCAATCAAACTTCAATCATTCATTTAATTAATCAAACGTTATCCATTGATTCAATGAACCAAACTGCACGAGATGATTCAATGATTAGAGCTTCTCTCATTCATTCAATGTCTGAACCTTAACACAGTCATTCAAGAAAACAAACCGTCTTCATTCATTTCATGAAACATCCATTATAGATGGAAGCAATGAAATAGACTGCACGAACAGTAGAGCTACTCTCATTTATTTAATGCCTCAAGCTTAATACATTCATTGAAAGAAACAAACTGTACTCATTCAATCAATGAAACAAAAGTTATGCATTGATTCAATGAGTTGAGCCTCTCTCATTCATTCAATGTCTCATGCTTAACTCGTTCATTGTAAGAAACAAACTGTAGTGCTTCATTCGTTGAATCAAACCGCATTCATTCATTCAATTAATCATACGTTATCCATTGACTCAATCAAACAAACTGCACAAGTTGAATCAATGGTTTGAGCTTTTCTCATTAATTCAATGTCTCGAGCTTAACACACTCATTCAAGGAAACAAACCGTTTACAATCATACCATGAATCATGCGTTAAAAATTGATGCAATGAAACAGAGTGCACGAACAGTAGAGCTACTCTCATTTATTTAATACCTCAAGCTTAATACATTCATTGAAAGAAACAAACTGTACTCATTCAATCAATGAAACAAAAGTTATGCATTGATTCAATGAGTTGAGCCTCTCTCATTCATTCAATGTCTCATGCGTAACTTGTTCATTGTAATAAACAGACTGAAGTCCTTCATTCGTTGAATCAAACTTCAATCATTCATTTATTCATACGTTATCAATCGATTCAGCGAAACAAGCTGCACGAGATGTTTTCAATGATTTGAGCTTCTCTCATTCATTCAATGCCTTGAGCTTAACACACTCATTCAAGGAAACAACCCGTTTTCATTCATTCAATGAATCATGCATTAAAGATTCCTGCAATGAAACAGACTGCACGAGCAGTAGAGCTACTCCCATTTATTTAATGCCTCAAGCCAAATACATTCATTGAAGGAAACAAACTGAATTTATTCAATCAATGAAACAAACGTTATTTATTGATTCAATGACTTGAGCCTCTCTCATTCATTCAATGTCTCATGCTTAACTCGTTCATTGTAAGAAACAAACTTCATTCGTTGAGCTACTCTCAGTTATGTAATGCTTCTCGCTTAATGCATTCACTGAAAGAAACAAAGTGCGTTCATTCAATCAATGAAACTAACGTTATTCATTGCTTCAATGAGATGAGCTTCTCTCATTCATTCAATGCCTCATGCTTAACTCATTCATTGTAAGAAACAAACTGCAGTCCTTCATTCGTTCAATCAAACTTCAATCATTCATTTAATTAATCAAACGTTATCCATTGATTCAATGAACCAAACTGCACGAGATGATTCAATGATTAGAGCTTCTCTCATTCATTCAATGTCTGAACCTTAACACAGTCATTCAAGAAAACAAACCGTCTTCATTCATTTCATGAAACATCCATTATAGATGGAAGCAATGAAATAGACTGCACGAACAGTAGAGCTACTCTCATTTATTTAATGCCTCAAGCTTAATACATTCATTGAAAGAAACAAACTGTACTCATTCAATCATGAAACAAAAGTTATGCATTGATTCAATGAGTTGAGCCTCTCTCATTCATTCAATGTCTCATGCTTAACTCGTTCATTGTAAGAAACAAACTGTAGTGCTTCATTCGTTGAATCAAACGCATTCATTCATTCAATTAATCATACGTTATCCATTGACTCAATCAAACAAACTGCACAAGATGAATCAATGATTTGAGCTTCTCTCATTAATTCAATGTCTCGAGCTTAACACACTCATTCAAGGAAACAAACCGTTTACAATCATCCATGAATCATGCGTTAAAAATTGATGCAATGAAACAGAGTGCACGAACAGTAGAGCTACTCTCATTTATTTAATACCTCAAGCTTAATACATTCATTGAAGAAACAAACTGTACTCATTCTATCAATGAAACAAAAGTTATGCATTGATTCAATGAGTTGAGCCTCTCTCATTCATTCAATGTCTCATGCTTAACTTGTTCATTGTAAGAAACAAACTGTAGTCCTTCATTCGTTGAATCAAACTTCAATCATTCATTCAATTAATCAAACGTTATCCATTGATTCAATGAAACAAACTGCACGAGATGATTCAATGATTTGAGCTTCTCTCATTCATTCAATGTCTGAGCTTAACACACTCATTCAAGGAAACAAACCGTTTTCATTCATTCAATGAATCACCATTAAAGATTGAGCAATGAAACAGACTGCACGAACAGTAGAGCTACTCTCATTTATTTAATGCCTCAAGCTTAATACATTCATTGAAAGAAACAAACTGTACTCATTCAATCAATGAAACAAAAGTTATGCATTGATTCAATGAGTTGAGCCTCTCTCATTCATTCAATGTCTCATGCTTAACTCGTTCATTGTAAGAAACAAACTGTAGTCCTTCATTCGTTGAATCAAACCGCAATCATTCATTAATATTCATACGTTATCCATTGATTCATCAAACAAACTGCACGAGATGATTCAATGATTTGAGCTTCTCTCATTCATTCAATGCCTGAGCTTAACACACTCATTCAAGGAAACAAACCGTTTTCATTCATTCAATGAATCATGCATTATAAATTGATGCAATGAAACAGACTGCACGAACAGTAGAGCTACTCTCATTTATTTAATGCCTCAAGCCAAATACATTCATTGAAGGAAACAAACTGAATTCATTCAATCAATGAAACAAACGTTATTTATTGATTCAATGATTGAGCCTCTCTCATTCATTCAATGTCTCATGCTTAACTCGTTCATTGTAAGAAACAAACTTCATTCGTGAGCTACTCTCAGTTATGTAATGCTTCTCGCTTAATGCATTCACTGAAAGAAACAAAGTGCGTTCATTAAATCAATGAAAATAACGTTATTCATTGCTTCAATGAGATGAGCTTCTCTCATTCATTCAATGCCTCATGCTTAACTCATTCATTGTAAGAAAACAAACTGCAGTCCTTCATTCGTTCAATCAAACTTCAATCATTCATTTAATTAATCAAACGTTTCCATTGATTCAATGAACCAAACTGCACGAGATGATTCAATGATTAGAGCTTCTCTCATTCATTCAATGTCTGAACCTTAACACAGTCATTCAAGAAACAAACCGTCTTCATTCATTTCATGAAACATCCATTATAGATGGAAGCAATGAAATAGACTGCACGAACAGTAGAGCTACTCTCATTTATTTAATGCCTCAAGCTTAATACATTCATTGAAAGAAACAAACTGTACTCATTCAATCAATGAAACAAAAGTTATGCATTGATTCAATGAGTTGAGCCTCTCTCATTCATTCAATGTCTCATGCTTAACTCGTTCATTGTAAGAAACAAACTGTAGTCCTTCATTCGTTGAATCAAACCGCATTCATTCATTCAATTAATCATACGTTATCCATTGATTCAATCAAACAAACTGCACAATTGAATCAATGGTTTGAGCTTCTCTCATTCATTCAATGTCTCGAGCTTAACACACTCATTCAAGGAAACAAACCGTTTACAATCATACATGAATCATGCGTTAAAAATTGATGCAATGAAACAGAGTGCACGAACAGTAGAGCTACTCTCATTTATTTAATACCTCAAGCTTAATACATTCATTGAAAGAAACAAACTGTACTCATTCAATCAATGAAACAAAAGTTATGCATTGATTCAATGAGTTGAGCCTCTCTCATTCATTCAATGTCTCATGCTTAACTCGTTCATTGTAATAAACAAACTGAAGTCCTTCATTCGTTGAATCAAACTTCAATCATTCATTATTCATACGTTATCAATCGATTCAGCGAAACAAACTGCACGAGATGTTTCAATGATTTGAGCTTCTCTCATTCATTCAATGCCTGAGCTTAACACACTCATTCAAGGAAACAAACCGTTTACATTCATTCAATGAATCATGCATTAAAGATTCTGCAATGAAACAGACTGCACGAACAGTAGAGCTACTCTCATTTATTTAATGCCTCAAGCCAAATACATTCATTGAAGGAAACAAACTGAATTCATTCAATCAATGAAACAAACGTTATTTATTGATTCAATGACTTGAGCCTCTCTCATTCATTCAATGTCTCATGCTTAACTCGTTCATTGTAAGAAACAAACTTCATTCGTTGAGCTACTCTCGTTATGTAATGCTTCTCGCTTAATGCATTCACTGAAAGAAACAAAGTGCGTTCATTCAATCAATGAAACTAACGTTATTCATTGCTTCAATGAGATGAGCTTCTCTCATTCATTCAATGCCTCATGCTTAACTCATTCATTGTAAGAAACAAACTGCAGTCCTTCATTCGTTCAATCAAACTTCAATCATTCATTTAATTAATCAAACGTTATCCATTGATTCAATGAACCAAACTGCACGAGATGATTCAATGATTAGAGCTTCTCTCATTCATTCAATGTCTGAACCTTAACACAGTCATTCAAGAAAACAAACGTCTTCATTCATTTCATGAAACATCCATTATAGATGGAAGCAATGAAAATAGACTGCACGAACAGTAGAGCTACTCTCATTTATTTAATGCCTCAAGCTTAATACATTCATTGAAAGAAACAATACTGAAAGAAACAAACTGTACTCATTCAATCAATGAAACAAAAGATATGCATTGATTCAATGAGTTGAGCCTCTCTCATTCATTCAATGTCTCATGCTTAACTCGTTCATTGTAAGAAACAAACTGTAGTGCTTCATTCGTTGAATCAAACCGCAATCATTCATTCAATTAATCATACGTTATCCATTGACTCAATCAAACAAACTGCACAAGTTGAATCAATGATTTGAGCTTTTCTCATTAATTCAATGTCTCGAGCTTAACACACTCATTCAAGGAAACAAACCGTTTACAATCTACCATGAATCATGCGTTAAAAATTGATGCAATGAAAACAGAGTGCACGAACAGTAGAGCTACTCTCATTTATTTAATACCTCAAGCTTAATACATTCATTGAAAGAAACAAACTGTACTCATTCAATCAATGAAACAAAAGTTATGCATTGATTCAATGAGTTGAGCTCTCTCATTCATTCAATGTCTCATGCGTAACTTGTTCATTGTAATAAACAGACTGAAGTCCTTCATTCGTTGAATCAAACTTCAATCATTCATTTATTCATACGTTATCAATCGATTCAGCGAAACAAGCTGCACGAGATGTTTCAATGATTTGAGCTTCTCTCATTCATTCAATGCCTTGAGCTTAACACACTCATTCAAGGAAACAACCCGTTTTCATTCATTCAATGAATCATGCATTAAAATTCCTGCAATGAAACAGACTGCACGAGCAGTAGAGCTACTCCCATTTATTAATGCCTCAAGCCAAATACATTCATTGAAGGAAACAAACTGAATTTATTCAATCAATGAAACAAACGTTATTTATTGATTCAATGACTTGAGCCTCTCTCATTCATTCAATGTCTCATGCTTAACTCGTTCATTGTAAGAAACAAACTTCATTCGTTGAGCTACTCTCAGTTATGTAATGCTTCTCGCTTAATGCATTCACTGAAAGAAACAAAGTGCGTTCATTCAATCAATGAAACTAACGTTATTCATTGCTTCAATGAGATGAGCTTCTCTCATTCATTCAATGCCTCATGCTTAACTCATTCATTGTAAGAAACAAACTGCAGTCCTTCATTCGTTCAATCAACTTCAATCATTCATTTAATTAATCAAACGTTATCCATTGATTCAATGAACCAAACTGCACGAGATGATTCAATGATTAGAGCTTCTCTCATTCATTCAATGTCTGAACCTTAACACAGTCATTCAAGAAAACAAACCGTCTTCATTCATTTCATGAAACATCCATTATAGATGGAAGCAATGAAATAGACTGCACGAACAGTAGAGCTACTCTCATTTATTTAATGCCTCAAGCTTAATACATTCATTGAAAGAAACAAACTGTACTCATTCAATCAATGAAACAAAAGTTATGCATTGATTCAATGAGTTGAGCCTCTCTCATTCATTCAATGTCTCATGCTTAACTCGTTCATTGTAAGAAACAAACTGTAGTGCTTCATTCGTTGAATCAAACCGCATTCATTCATTCAATTAATCATACGTTATCCATTGACTCAATCAAACAAACTGCACAAGTTGAATCAATGGTTTGAGCTTTTCTCATTAATTCAATGTCTCGAGCTTAACACACTCATTCAAGGAAACAAACCGTTTACAATCATACCATGAATCATGCGTTAAAAATTGATGCAATGAAACAGAGTGCACGAACAGTAGAGCTACTCTCATTTATTTAATACCTCAAGCTTAATACATTCATTGAAAGAAACAAACTGTACTCATTCAATCAATGAAACAAAAGTTATGCATTGATTCAATGAGTTGAGCCTCTCTCATTCATTCAATGTCTCATGCGTAACTTGTTCATTGTAATAAACAGACTGAAGTCCTTCATTCGTTGAATCAAACTTCAATCATTCATTTATTCATACGTTATCAATCGATTCAGCGAAACAAGCTGCACGAGATGTTTCAATGATTTGAGCTTCTCTCATTCATTCAATGCCTTGAGCTTAACACACTCATTCAAGGAAACAACCCGTTTTCATTCATTCAATGAATCATGCATTAAAGATTCCTGCAATGAAACAGACTGCACGAGCAGTAGAGCTACTCCCATTTATTTAATGCCTCAAGCCAAATACATTCATTGAAGGAAACAAACTGAATTTATTCAATCAATGAAACAAACGTTATTTATTGATTCAATGACTTGAGCCTCTCTCATTCATTCAATGTCTCATGCTTAACTCGTTCATTGTAAGAAACAAACTTCATTCGTTGAGCTACTCTCAGTTATGTAATGCTTCTCGCTTAATGCATTCACTGAAAGAAACAAAGTGCGTTCATTCAATCAATGAAACTAACGTTATTCATTGCTTCAATGAGATGAGCTTCTCTCATTCATTCAATGCCTCATGCTTAACTCATTCATTGTAAGAAACAAACTGCAGTCCTTCATTCGTTCAATCAAACTTCAATCATTCATTTAATTAATCAAACGTTATCCATTGATTCAATGAACCAAACTGCACGAGATGATTCAATGATTAGAGCTTCTCTCATTCATTCAATGTCTGAACCTTAACACAGTCATTCAAGAAAACAAAAAGTCTTCATTCATTTCAATGAAACATCCATTAAAAATGGAAGCAATGAAACAGACTGCACGAACAGTAGAGCTACTCTCATTTATTTAATGCCTCAAGCTTAATACATTCATTGAAAGAAAAAAACAAACTGTACTCATTCAATCAATGAAACAAAAGTTATGCATTGATTCAATGAGTTGAGCTCTCTCATTCATTCAATGTCTCATGCTTAACTCGTTCATTGTAAGAAACAAACTGAAGTCCTTCATTCGTTGAATCAAACTTCAATCATTCATTTATTCATACGTTATCAATCGATTCAGTGAAACAAGCTGCACGAGATGATTCAATGATTCATTCATTCAATGTCTCATGCTTAACTTGTTCATTGTAATAAACAAACTGTAGTCCTTCATTCGTTGAATCAAACTTCAATCATTCAATCATTTATTCATACGTTATCAATCGATTCAGCGAAACAAGCTGCACGAGATGTTTCAATGATTTGAGCTTCTCTCATTCATTCAATGCCTTGAGCTTAACACACTCATTCAAGGAAACAAACCGTTTTCATTCATTCAATGAATCATGCGTTATAAATTGATGCAATGAAACAGACTGCACGAACAGTAGAGCTACTCTCATTTATTTAATGCCTCAAGCTCAATACATTCATTGAAAGAAACAAACTGCGTTCATTCAATCAATGAAACAAACGTTATTCATTGATTCAATGAGTTGAGCTTCTCTCATTCATTCAATGTCTCATGCTTAACTCCTTCATTGTAAGAAACAAACTGCAGTCCTTCATTCGTTGAATCAAACTTCAATCATTCATTCAATTAATCAAACGTTATCCATTGATTCAATGAACCAAACTGCACGAGATGATTCAATGATTAGAGCTTCTCTCAATCATTCAATGTCTTGAGCTTAACACACTCATTCAAGGAAACAAACCGTTTTCATTCATTCAATGAATCATGCGTTATAAAGTGATGCAATGAAACAGACTGCACGAACAGTAGAGCTACTCTCATTTATTTAATGCCTCAAGCCTAATACATTCATTGAAAGAAACAAACTAATTCATTCAATCAATGAAACAACGTTATTTATTGATTCAATGAGTTGAGCTTCTCTCATTCATTCAATGCCTCATGCTTAACTCATTCATTGTAAGAAACAAACTGTAGTGCTTCATTCGTTGAATCAAACTTCATTCATTCATTCAATTAACCAAACGTTATCCATTGATTCAATGAACCAAAACTGCACTAGATGATTCAATGATTAGAGCCTCTCTCATTCATTCAATGTCTCATGCTTAACTCGTTCATTGTATGAAAAAATCGCAGTGCTTCATTCGTTGAATCAAATGCAATCATTCATTCAATTAATCATGTGTTATCCATTGATTCAATCAAACAAACTGCTGCAATTGATTCAATGGTAGAGCTTCTCTCATTCATTCAATGTCTCGAGCTTAACACACTCATTCAAGGAAACAAACCGTTTTCATTCATTCAATGAATCATGCATTAAAGATTCCTGCAATGAAACAGACTGCACGAGCAGTAGAGCTACTCCATTTATTTAATGCCTCAAGCCAAATACATTCATTGAAGGAAACAAACTGAATTTATTCAATCAATGAAACAAACGTTATTTATTGATTCAATGAGTTGAGCCTCTCTCATTCATTCAATGTCTCATGCTTAACTCGTTCATTGTAAGAAACAAACTTCATTCGTTGAGCTACTCTCAGTTATGTAATGCTTCTCGCTTAATGCATTCACTGAAAGAAACAAAGTGCGTTCATTCAATCAATGAAACTAACGTTATTCATTGCTTCAATGAGATGAGCTTCTCTCATTCATTCAATGCCTCATGCTTAACTCGTTCATTGTAAGAAACAAACTGCAGTCCTTCATTCGTTCAATCAAACTTCAATCATTCATTAATTAATCAAACGTTATCCATTGATTCAATGAACCAAACTGCACGAGATGATTCAATGATTAGAGCTTCTCTCATTCATTCAATGTCTCGAGCTTAACACACTCATTCAAGGAACAAACCGTTACAATCATACCATGAATCATGCGTTAAAAATTGATGCAATGAAACAGAGTGCACGAACAGTAGAGCTACTCTCATTTATTTAATACCTCAAGCTTAATACATTCATTGAAAGAAACAAACTGTACTCATTCAATCAATGAAACAAAAGTTATGCATTGATTCAATGAGTTGAGCCTCTCTCATTCATTCAATGTCTCATGCGTAACTTGTTCATTGTAATAAACAGACTGAAGTCCTTCATTCGTTGAATCAAACTTCAATCATTCATTTATTCATACGTTATCAATCGATTCAGCGAAACAAGCTGCACGAGATGTTTCAATGATTTGAGCTTCTCTCATTCATTCAATGCCTTGAGCTTAACACACTCATTCAAGGAAACAACCCGTTTTCATTCATTCAATGAATCATGCATTAAAGATTCCTGCAATGAAACAGACTGCACGAGCAGTAGAGCTACTCCCATTTATTTAATGCCTCAAGCCAAATACATTCATTGAAGAAACAAACTGAATTTATTCAATCAATGAAACAAACGTTATTTTTGATTCAATGACTTGAGCCTCTCTCATTCATTCAATGTCTCATGCTTAACTCGTTCATTGTAAGAAACAAACTTCATTCGTTGAGCTACTCTCAGTTATGTAATGCTTCTCGCTTAATGCATTCACTGAAAGAAACAAAGTGCGTTCATTCAATCAATGAAACTAACGTTATTCATTGCTTCAATGAGATGAGCTTCTCTCATTCATTCAATGCCTCATGCTTAACTCATTCATTGTAAGAAACAAACTGCAGTCCTTCATTCGTTCAATCAAACTTCAATCATTCATTTAATTAATCAAACGTTATCCATTGATTCAATGAACCAAACTGCACGAGATGATTCAATGATTAGAGCTTCTCTCATTCATTCAATGTCTGAACCTTAACACAGTCATTCAAGAAAACAAACCGTCTTCATTCATTTCATGAAACATCCATTATAGATGGAAGCAATGAAATAGACTGCACGAACAGTAGAGCTACTCTCATTTATTTAATGCCTCAAGCTTAATACATTCATTGAAAGAAACAAACTGTACTCATTCAATCAATGAAACAAAAGTTATGCATTGATTCAATGAGTTGAGCCTCTCTCATTCATTCAATGTCTCATGCTTAACTCGTTCATTGTAAGAAACAAACTGTAGTCAAAATCAAACCGCATTCATTCATTCAATTAATCACACGTTATCCATTGACTCAATCAAACAAACTGCACAAGTTGAATCAATGATTTGAGCTTTTCTCATTAATTCAATGTCTCGAGCTTAACACACTCATTCAAGGAAACAAACCGTTTACAATCATCCATGAATCATGCGTTAAAAATTGATGCAATGAAACAGAGTGCACGAACAGTAGAGCTACTCTCATTTATTTAATACCTCAAGCTTAATACATTCATTGAAAGAAACAAACTGTACTCATTCAATCAATGAAACAAAAGTTATGCATTGATTCAATGAGTTGAGCCTCTCTCATTCATTCAATGTCTCATGCGTAACTTGTTCATTGTAATAAACAAACTGAAGTCCTTCATTCGTTGAATCAAACTTCAATCATTCATCATTTATTCATACGTTATCAATCGATTCAGCGAAACAAGCTGCACGAGATGTTTCAATGATTGAGCTTCTCTCATTCATTCAATGCCTTGAGCTTAACACACTCATTCAAGGAAACAACCCGTTTTCATTCATTCAATGAATCATGCATTAAAGATTCCTGCAATGAAACAGACTGCACGAGCAGTAGAGCTACTCCATTTATTTAATGCCTCAAGCCAAATACATTCATTGAAGGAAACAAACTGAATTTATTCAATCAATGAAACAAACGTTATTTATTGATTCAATGACTTGAGCCTCTCTCATTCATTCAATGTCTCATGCTTAACTCGTTCATTGTAAGAAACAAAACTCGTTGAGCTACTTCATTCGTTGAATTCAACCGCAATCATTCATTCAAGAAACAACGTTATCCATTGATTCATCAAACAAACATTGTGCGAGCTGATTCATTGGTTAGTGCTTTCTCATTCATTCAATGTCTCAAACTTAATCATTATTCAATGAAAAACAAACGAGATGATTCAATGATTAGAGCTTCTCTCATTCATTCAATGTCTGAACCTTAACACAGTCATTCAAGAAAACAAACCGTCTTCATTCATTTCATGAAACATCCATTATAGATGGAAGCAATGAAATAGACTGCACGAACAGTAGAGCTACTCTCATTTATTTAATGCCTCAAGCTTAATACATTCATTGAAAGAAACAAACTGTACTCATTCAATCAATGAAACAAAAGTTATGCATTGATTCAATGAGTTGAGCCTCTCTCATTCATTCAATGTCTCATGCTTAACTCGTTCATTGTAAGAAACAAACTGTAGTGCTTCATTCGTTGAATCAAACCGCATTCATTCATTCAATTAATCATACGTTATCCATTGACTCAATCAAACAAACTGCACAAGTTGAATCAATGGTTTGAGCTTTTCTCATTAATTCAATGTCTCGAGCTTAACACACTCATTCAAGGAAACAAACCGTTTACAATCATACCATGAATCATGCGTTAAAAATTGATGCAATGAAACAGAGTGCACGAACAGTAGAGCTACTCTCATTTATTTAATACCTCAAGCTTAATACATTCATTGAAAGAAACAAACTGTACTCATTCAATCAATGAAACAAAAGTTATGCATTGATTCAATGAGTTGAGCCTCTCTCATTCATTCAATGTCTCATGCGTAACTTGTTCATTGTAATAAACAGACTGAAGTCCTTCATTCGTTGAATCAAACTTCAATCATTCATTTATTCATACGTTATCAATCGATTCAGCGAAACAAGCTGCACGAGATGTTTCAATGATTTGAGCTTCTCTCATTCATTCAATGCCTTGAGCTTAACACACTCATTCAAGGAAACAACCCGTTTTCATTCATTCAATGAATCATGCATTAAAGATTCCTGCAATGAAACAGACTGCACGAGCAGTAGAGCTACTCCCATTTATTTAATGCCTCAAGCCAAATACATTCATTGAAGGAAACAAACTGAATTTATTCAATCAATGAAACAAACGTTATTTATTGATTCAATGACTTGAGCCTCTCTCATTCATTCAATGTCTCATGCTTAACTCGTTCATTGTAAGAAACAAACTTCATTCGTTGAGCTACTCTCAGTTATGTAATGCTTCTCGCTTAATGCATTCACTGAAAGAAACAAAGTGCGTTCATTCAATCAATGAAACTAACGTTATTCATTGCTTCAATGAGATGAGCTTCTCTCATTCATTCAATGCCTCATGCTTAACTCATTCATTGTAAGAAACAAACTGCAGTCCTTCATTCGTTCAATCAAACTTCAATCATTCATTTAATTAATCAAACGTTATCCATTGATTCAATGAACCAAACTGCACGAGATGATTCAATGATTAGAGCTTCTCTCATTCATTCAATGTCTGAACCTTAACACAGTCATTCAAGAAAACAAACCGTCTTCATTCATTTCATGAAACATCCATTATAGATGGAAGCAATGAAATAGACTGCACGAACAGTAGAGCTACTCTCATTTATTTAATGCCTCAAGCTTAATACATTCATTGAAAGAAACAAACTGTACTCATTCAATCAATGAAACAAAAGTTATGCATTGATTCAATGAGTTGAGCCTCTCTCATTCATTCAATGTCTCATGCTTAACTCGTTCATTGTAAGAAACAAACTGTAGTGCTTCATTCGTTGAATCAAACCGCATTCATTCATTCAATTAATCATACGTTATCCATTGACTCAATCAAACAAACTGCACAAGTTGAATCAATGGTTTGAGCTTTTCTCATTAATTCAATGTCTCGAGCTTAACACACTCATTCAAGGAAACAAACCGTTTACAATCATACCATGAATCATGCGTTAAAATTGATGCAATGAAACAGAGTGCACGAACAGTAGAGCTACTCTCATTTATTTAATACCTCAAGCTTAATACATTCATTGAAAGAAACAAACTGTACTCATTCAATCAATGAAACAAAAGTTATGCATTGATTCAATGAGTTGAGCCTCTCTCATTCATTCAATGTCTCATGCGTAACTTGTTCATTGTAATAAACAGACTGAAGTCCTTCATTCGTTGAATCAAACTTCAATCATTCATTTATTCATACGTTATCAATCGATTCAGCGAAACAAGCTGCACGAGATGTTTCAATGATTTGAGCTTCTCTCATTCATTCAATGCCTTGAGCTTAACACACTCATTCAAGGAAACAACCCGTTTTCATTCATTCAATGAATCATGCATTAAAGATTCCTGCAATGAAACAGACTGCACGAGCAGTAGAGCTACTCCCATTTATTTAATGCCTCAAGCCAAATACATTCATTGAAGGAAACAAACTGAATTTATTCAATCAATGAAACAAACGTTATTTATTGATTCAATGACTTGAGCCTCTCTCATTCATTCAATGTCTCATGCTTAACTCGTTCATTGTAAGAAACAAACTTCATTCGTTGAGCTACTCTCAGTTATGTAATGCTTCTCGCTTAATGCATTCACTGAAAGAAACAAAGTGCGTTCATTCAATCAATGAAACTAACGTTATTCATTGCTTCAATGAGATGAGCTTCTCTCATTCATTCAATGCCTCATGTTAACTCATTCATTGTAAGAAACAAACTGCAGTCCTTCATTCGTTCAATCAAACTTCAATCATTCATTTAATTAATCAAACGTTATCCATTGATTCAATGAACCAAACTGCACGAGATGATTCAATGATTAGAGCTTCTCTCATTCATTCAATGTCTGAACCTTAACACAGTCATTCAAGAAAACAAACCGTCTTCATTCATTTCATGAAACATCCATTATAGATGGAAGCAATGAAATAGACTGCACGAACAGTAGAGCTACTCTCATTTATTTAATGCCTCAAGCTTAATACATTCATTGAAAGAAACAAACTGTACTCATTCAATCAATGAAACAAAAGTTATGCATTGATTCAATGAGTTGAGCCTCTCTCATTCATTCAATGTCTCATGCTTAACTCGTTCATTGTAAGAAACAAACTGTAGTGCTTCATTCGTTGAATCAAACCGCATTCATTCATTCAATTAATCATACGTTATCCATTGACTCAATCAAACAAACTGCACAAGTTGAATCAATGGTTTGAGCTTTTCTCATTAATTCAATGTCTCGAGCTTAACACACTCATTCAAGGAAACAAACCGTTTACAATCATACCATGAATCATGCGTTAAAAATTGATGCAATGAAACAGAGTGCACGAACAGTAGAGCTACTCTCATTTATTTAATACCTCAAGCTTAATACATTCATTGAAAGAAACAAACTGTACTCATTCAATCAATGAAACAAAAGTTATGCATTGATTCAATGAGTTGAGCCTCTCTCATTCATTCAATGTCTCATGCGTAACTTGTTCATTGTAATAAACAGACTGAAGTCCTTCATTCGTTGAATCAAACTTCAATCATTCATTTATTCATACGTTATCAATCGATTCAGCGAAACAAGCTGCACGAGATGTTTCAATGATTTGAGCTTCTCTCATTCATTCAATGCCTTGAGCTTAACACACTCATTCAAGGAAACAACCCGTTTTCATTCATTCAATGAATCATGCATTAAAGATTCCTGCAATGAAACAGACTGCACGAGCAGTAGAGCTACTCCCATTATTTAATGCCTCAAGCCAAATACATTCATTGAAGGAAACAAACTGAATTTATTCAATCAATGAAACAAACGTTATTTATTGATTCAATGACTTGAGCCTCTCTCATTCATTCAATGTCTCATGCTTAACTCGTTCATTGTAAGAAACAAACTTCATTCGTTGAGCTACTCTCAGTTATGTAATGCTTCTCGCTTAATGCATTCACTGAAAGAAACAAAGTGCGTTCATTCAATCAATGAAACTAACGTTATTCATTGCTTCAATGAGATGAGCTTCTCTCATTCATTCAATGCCTCATGCTTAACTCATTCATTGTAAGAAACAAACTGCAGTCCTTCATTCGTTCAATCAAACTTCAATCATTCATTTAATTAATCAAACGTTATCCATTGATTCAATGAACCAAACTGCACGAGATGATTCAATGATTAGAGCTTCTCTCATTCATTCAATGTCTGAACCTTAACACAGTCATTCAAGAAAACAAACCGTCTTCATTCATTTCATGAAACATCCATTATAGATGGAAGCAATGAAATAGACTGCACGAACAGTAGAGCTACTCTCATTTATTTAATGCCTCAAGCTTAATACATTCATTGAAAGAAACAAACTGTACTCATTCAATCAATGAAACAAAAGTTATGCATTGATTCAATGAGTTGAGCCTCTCTCATTTTTTCAATGTCTCATGCTTAACTCGTTCATTGTAAGAAACAAACTGTAGTGCTTCATTCGTTGAATCAAACCGCATTCATTCATTCAATTAATCATACGTTATCCATTGACTCAATCAAACAAACTGCACAAGTTGAATCAATGGTTTGAGCTTTTCTCATTAATTCAATGTCTCGAGCTTAACACACTCATTCAAGGAAACAAACCGTTTACAATCATACCATGAATCATGCGTTAAAAATTGATGCAATGAAACAGAGTGCACGAACAGTAGAGCTACTCTCATTTATTTAATACCTCAAGCTTAATACATTCATTGAAAGAAACAAACTGTACTCATTCAATCAATGAAACAAAAGTTATGCATTGATTCAATGAGTTGAGCCTCTCTCATTCATTCAATGTCTCATGCGTAACTTGTTCATTGTAATAAACAGACTGAAGTCCTTCATTCGTTGAATCAAACTTCAATCATTCATTTATTCATACGTTATCAATCGATTCAGCGAAACAAGCTGCACGAGATGTTTCAATGATTTGAGCTTCTCTCATTCATTCAATGCCTTGAGCTTAACACACTCATTCAAGGAAACAACCCATTTTCATTCATTCAATGAATCATGCATTAAAGATTCCTGCAATGAAACAGACTGCACGAGCAGTAGAGCTACTCCCATTTATTTAATGCCTCAAGCCAAATACATTCATTGAAGGAAACAAACTGAATTTATTCAATCAATGAAACAAACGTTATTTATTGATTCAATGAGTTGAGCCTCTCTCATTCATTCAATGTCTCATGCTTAACTCGTTCATTGTAAGAAACAAACTTCATTCGTTGAGCTACTCTCAGTTATGTAATGCTTCTCGCTTAATGCATTCACTGAAAGAAACAAAGTGCGTTCATTCAATCAATGAAACTAACGTTATTCATTGCTTCAATGAGATGAGCTTCTCTCATTCATTCAATGCCTCATGCTTAACTCATTCATTGTAAGAAACAAACTGCAGTCCTTCATTCGTTCAATCAAACTTCAATCATTCATTTAATTAATCAAACGTTATCCATTGATTCAATGAACCAAACTGCACGAGATGATTCAATGATTAGAGCTTCTCTCATTCATTCAATGTCTGAACCTTAACACAGTCATTCAAGAAAACAAACCGTCTTCATTCATTTCATGAAACATCCATTATAGATGGAAGCAATGAAATAGACTGCACGAACAGTAGAGCTACTCTCATTTATTTAATGCCTCAAGCTTAATACATTCATTGAAAGAAACAAACTGTACTCATTCAATCAATGAAACAAAAGTTATGCATTGATTCAATGAGTTGAGCCTCTCTCATTCATTCAATGTCTCATGCTTAACTCGTTCATTGTAAGAAACAAACTGTAGTGCTTCATTCGTTGAATCAAACCGCATTCATTCATTCAATTAATCATACGTTATCCATTGACTCAATCAAACAAACTGCACAAGTTTCAATGGTGAGCTTTTCTCATTCATTCAATGTCTCGAGCTTAACACACTCATTCAAGGAAACAAACCGTTTACAATCATACCATGAATCATGCGTTAAAAATTGATGCAATGAAACAGAGTGCACGAACAGTAGAGCTACTCTCATTTATTTAATACCTCAAGCTTAATACATTCATTGAAAGAAACAAACTGTACTCATTCAATCAATGAAACAAAAGTTATGCATTGATTCAATGAGTTGAGCCTCTCTCATTCATTCAATGTCTCATGCGTAACTTGTTCATTGTAATAAACAGACTGAAGTCCTTCATTCGTTGAATCAAACTTCAATCATTCATTTATTCATACGTTATCAATCGATTCAGCGAAACAAGCTGCACGAGATGTTTCAATGATTTGAGCTTCTCTCATTCATTCAATGCCTTGAGCTTAACACACTCATTCAAGGAAACAACCCGTTTTCATTCATTCAATGAATCATGCATTAAAGATTCCTGCAATGAAACAGACTGCACGAGCAGTAGAGCTACTCCCATTTATTTAATGCCTCAAGCCAAATACATTCATTGAAGGAAACAAACTGAATTTATTCAATCAATGAAACAAACGTTATTTATTGATTCAATGACTTGAGCCTCTCTCATTCATTCAATGTCTCATGCTTAACTCGTTCATTGTAAGAAACAAACTTCATTCGTTGAGCTACTCTCAGTTATGTAATGCTTCTCGCTTAATGCATTCACTGAAAGAAACAAAGTGCGTTCATTCAATCAATGAAACTAACGTTATTCATTGCTTCAATGAGATGAGCTTCTCTCATTCATTCAATGCCTCATGCTTAACTCATTCATTGTAAGAAACAAACTGCAGTCCTTCATTCGTTCAATCAAACTTCAATCATTCATTTAATTAATCAAACGTTATCCATTGATTCAATGAACCAAACTGCACGAGATGATTCAATGATTAGAGCTTCTCTCATTCATTCAATGTCTGAACCTTAACACAGTCATTCAAGAAAACAAACCGTCTTCATTCATTTCATGAAACATCCATTATAGTGGAAGCAATGAAATAGACTGCACGAACAGTAGAGCTACTCTCATTTATTTATGCCTCAAGCCAATACATTCATTGAAAGAAACAAACTGCGTCATTCAATCAATGAAACAAAAGTTATTCATTGATTCAATGAGTTGAGCTTCTCTCTTTCATTCAAAGCCTCATGCTTAACTTGTTCATTGTAAGAAACAAACTGCAGTCAAAATCAAACTTCAATCATTCATTCAATTAATCAAACGTTATCCATTGATTCAATTAAACAAACTGCACGAGATGATTCAATGATTAGACCTTCTCTCCTTCAGTCAATGTGTTGAGCTTAACACACTCATTCAAGGAAACAAACCGTTTTCATTCATTCAATGAATCATGCATTAAAGATTCCTGCAATGAAACAGACTGCACGAACAGTAGAGCTACTCCATTTATTTAATGCCTCAAGCCAAATACATTCATTGGAGGAAACAAACTGAATTTATTCAATCAATGAAACAAACGTTATTTTTTGATTCAATGAGTTGACCTCTCGCATTCATTCAATGCCTCATGCTTAAATCATTCATTGTAAGAAACAAACTGTAGTCCTTCATTCGTTGAATCAAACTTCAATCATTCATTCAATTAATAAATACGTTATCCATTGATTCAATGAACACAAACTGCACGAGATGATTCAATGATTAGAGCTTCTCTCATTCATTCAATGTCTGAGCTTAACACACTCATTCAAGGAAACAAACCGTTTCATTCATTCATGAATCACCATTAAAGATTGAGCAATGAAACAGACTGCACGAACAGTAGAGCTACTCTCATTTATTTAATGCCTCAAGCTTAATACATTCATTGAAAGAAACAAACTGTACTCATTCAATCAATGAAACAAAAGTTATGCATTGATTCAATGAGTTGAGCCTCTCTCATTCATTCAATGTCTCATGCTAACTCGTTCATTGTAAGAAACAAACTGAAGTCCTTCATTCGTTGAATCAAACTTCAATCATTCATTAATAATCATACGTTATCCATGATTCAATCAAACAAACTGCACGAGATGTTTCAATGATTTGAGCTTCTCTCATTCATTCAATGCCTTGAGCTTAACACACTCATTCAAGGAAACAAACCTTTTTCATTCATTCAATGAATCATGCATTATAAATTGATGCAATGAAACAGACTGCACGAGCAGTAGAGCTACTCCCATTTATTTAATGCCTCAAGCCAAATACATTCATTGAAGGAAACAAACTGAATTTATTCAATCAATGAAACAAACGTTATTTATTGATTCAATGACTTGAGCCTCTCTCATTCATTCAATGTCTCATGCTTAACTCGTTCATTGTAAGAAACAAACTTCATTCGTTGAGCTACTCTCAGTTATGTAATGCTTCTCGCTTAATGCATTCACTGAAAGAAACAAAGTGCGTTCATTCAATCAATGAAACTAACGTTATTCATTGCTTCAATGAGATGAGCTTCTCTCATTCATTCAATGCCTCATGCTTAACTCATTCATTGTAAGAAACAAACTGCAGTCCTTCATTCGTTCAATCAAACTTCAATCATTCATTTAATTAATCAAACGTTATCCATTGATTCAATGAACCAAACTGCACGAGATGATTCAATGATTAGAGCTTCTCTCATTCATTCAATGTCTGAACCTTAACACAGTCATTCAAGAAAACAAACCGTCTTCATTCATTTCATGAAACATCCATTATAGATGGAAGCAATGAAATAGACTGCACGAACAGTAGAGCTACTCTCATTTATTTAATGCCTCAAGCTTAATACATTCATTGAAAGAAACAAACTGTACTCATTCAATCAATGAAACAAAAGTTATGCATTGATTCAATGAGTTGAGCCTCTCTCATTCATTCAATGTCTCATGCTTAACTCGTTCATTGTAAGAAACAAACTGTAGTGCTTCATTCGTTGAATCAAACCGCATTCATTTTATCCATTGACTCAATCAAACAAACTGCACAAGTTGAATCAATGGTTTGAGCTTTTCTCATTAATTCAATGTCTCGAGCTTAACACACTCATTCAAGGAAACAAACCGTTTACAATCATACCATGAATCATGCGTTAAAAATTGATGCAATGAAACAGAGTGCACGAACAGTAGAGCTACTCTCATTTATTTAATACCTCAAGCTTAATACATTCATTGAAAGAAACAAACTGTACTCATTCAATCAATGAAACAAAAGTTATGCATTGATTCAATGAGTTGAGCCTCTCTCATTCATTCAATGTCTCATGCGTAACTTGTTCATTGTAATAAACAGACTGAAGTCCTTCATTCGTTGAATCAAACTTCAATCATTCATTTATTCATACGTTATCAATCGATTCAGCGAAACAAGCTGCACGAGATGTTTCAATGATTTGAGCTTCTCTCATTCATTCAATGCCTTGAGCTTAACACACTCATTCAAGGAAACAACCCGTTTTCATTCATTCAATGAATCATGCATTAAAGATTCCTGCAATGAAACAGACTGCACGAGCAGTAGAGCTACTCCCATTTATTTAATGCCTCAAGCCAAATACATTCATTGAAGGAAACAAACTGAATTTATTCAATCAATGAAACAAACGTTATTTATTGATTCAATGACTTGAGCCTCTCTCATTCATTCAATGTCTCATGCTTAACTCGTTCATTGTAAGAAACAAACTTCATTCGTTGAGCTACTCTCAGTTATGTAATGCTTCTCGCTTAATGCATTCACTGAAAGAAACAAAGTGCGTTCATTCAATCAATGAAACTAACGTTATTCATTGCTTCAATGAGATGAGCTTCTCTCATTCATTCAATGCCTCATGCTTAACTCATTCATTGTAAGAAACAAACTGCAGTCCTTCATTCGTTCAATCAAACTTCAATCATTCATTTAATTAATCAAACGTTATCCATTGATTCAATGAACCAAACTGCACGAGATGATTCAATGATTAGAGCTTCTCTCATTCATTCAATGTCTGAACCTTAACACAGTCATTCAAGAAAACAAACCGTCTTCATTCATTTCATGAAACATCCATTATAGATGGAAGCAATGAAATAGACTGCACGAACAGTAGAGCTACTCTCATTTATTTAATGCCTCAAGCTTAATACATTCATTGAAAGAAACAAACTGTACTCATTCAATCAATGAAACAAAAGTTATGCATTGATTCAATGAGTTGAGCCTCTCTCATTCATTCAATGTCTCATGCTTAACTCGTTCATTGTAAGAAACAAACTGTAGTGCTTCATTCGTTGAATCAAACCGCATTCATTCATTCAATTAATCATACGTTATCCATTGACTCAATCAAACAAACTGCACAAGTTGAATCAATGGTTTGAGCTTTTCTCATTAATTCAATGTCTCGAGCTTAACACACTCATTCAAGGAAACAAACCGTTTACAATCATACCATGAATCATGCGTTAAAAATTGATGCAATGAAACAGAGTGCACGAACAGTAGAGCTACTCTCATTTATTTAATACCTCAAGCTTAATACATTCATTGAAAGAAACAAACTGTACTCATTCAATCAATGAAACAAAAGTTATGCATTGATTCAATGAGTTGAGCCTCTCTCATTCATTCAATGTCTCATGCGTAACTTGTTCATTGTAATAAACAGACTGAAGTCCTTCATTCGTTGAATCAAACTTCAATCATTCATTTATTCATACGTTATCAATCGATTCAGCGAAACAAGCTGCACGAGATGTTTCAATGATTTGAGCTTCTCTCATTCATTCAATGCCTTGAGCTTAACACACTCATTCAAGGAAACAACCCGTTTTCATTCATTCAATGAATCATGCATTAAAGATTCCTGCAATGAAACAGACTGCACGAGCAGTAGAGCTACTCCCATTTATTTAATGCCTCAAGCCAAATACATTCATTGAAGGAAACAAACTGAATTTATTCAATCAATGAAACAAACGTTATTTATTGATTCAATGACTTGAGCCTCTCTCATTCATTCAATGTCTCATGCTTAACTCGTTCATTGTAAGAAACAAACTTCATTCGTTGAGCTACTCTCAGTTATGTAATGCTTCTCGCTTAATGCATTCACTGAAAGAAACAAAGTGCGTTCATTCAATCAATGAAACTAACGTTATTCATTGCTTCAATGAGATGAGCTTCTCTCATTCATTCAATGCCTCATGCTTAACTCATTCATTGTAAGAAACAAACTGCAGTCCTTCATTCGTTCAATCAAACTTCAATCATTCATTTAATTAATCAAACGTTATCCATTGATTCAATGAACCAAACTGCACGAGATGATTCAATGATTAGAGCTTCTCTCATTCATTCAATGTCTGAACCTTAACACAGTCATTCAAGAAAACAAACCGTCTTCATTCATTTCATGAAACATCCATTATAGATGGAAGCAATGAAATAGACTGCACGAACAGTAGAGCTACTCTCATTTATTTAATGCCTCAAGCTTAATACATTCATTGAAAGAAACAAACTGTACTCATTCAATCAATGAAACAAAAGTTATGCATTGATTCAATGAGTTGAGCCTCTCTCATTCATTCAATGTCTCATGCTTAACTCGTTCATTGTAAGAAACAAACTGTAGTGCTTCATTCGTTGAATCAAACCGCATTCATTCATTCAATTAATCATACGTTATCCATTGACTCAATCAAACAAACTGCACAAGTTGAATCAATGGTTTGAGCTTTTCTCATTAATTCAATGTCTCGAGCTTAACACACTCATTCAAGGAAACAAACCGTTTACAATCATACCATGAATCATGCGTTTTAAAAATTGATGCAATGAAACAGAGTGCACGAACAGTAGAGCTACTCTCATTTATTTAATACCTCAAGCTTAATACATTCATTGAAAGAAACAAACTGTACTCATTCAATCAATGAAACAAAAGTTATGCATTGATTCAATGAGTTGAGCCTCTCTCATTCATTCAATGTCTCATGCGTAACTTGTTCATTGTAATAAACAGACTGAAGTCCTTCATTCGTTGAATCAAACTTCAATCATTCATTTATTCATACGTTATCAATCGATTCAGCGAAACAAGCTGCACGAGATGTTTCAATGATTTGAGCTTCTCTCATTCATTCAATGCCTTGAGCTTAACACACTCATTCAAGGAAACAACCCGTTTTCATTCATTCAATGAATCATGCATTAAAGATTCCTGCAATGAAACAGACTGCACGAGCAGTAGAGCTACTCCCATTTATTTAATGCCTCAAGCCAAATACATTCATTGAAGGAAACAAACTGAATTTATTCAATCAATGAAACAAACGTTATTTATTGATTCAATGACTTGAGCCTCTCTCATTCATTCAATGTCTCATGCTTAACTCGTTCATTGTAAGAAACAAACTTCATTCGTTGAGCTACTCTCAGTTATGTAATGCTTCTCGCTTAATGCATTCACTGAAAGAAACAAAGTGCGTTCATTCAATCAATGAAACTAACGTTATTCATTGCTTCAATGAGATGAGCTTCTCTCATTCATTCAATGCCTCATGCTTAACTCATTCATTGTAAGAAACAAACTGCAGTCCTTCATTCGTTCAATCAAACTTCAATCATTCATTTAATTAATCAAACGTTATCCATTGATTCAATGAACCAAACTGCACGAGATGATTCAATGATTAGAGCTTCTCTCATTCATTCAATGTCTGAACCTTAACACAGTCATTCAAGAAAACAAACCGTCTTCATTCATTTCATGAAACATCCATTATAGATGGAAGCAATGAAATAGACTGCACGAACAGTAGAGCTACTCTCATTTATTTAATGCCTCAAGCTTAATACATTCATTGAAAGAAACAAACTGTACTCATTCAATCAATGAAACAAAAGTTATGCATTGATTCAATGAGTTGAGCCTCTCTCATTCATTCAATGTCTCATGCTTAACTCGTTCATTGTAAGAAACAAACTGTAGTGCTTCATTCGTTGAATCAAACCGCATTCATTCATTCAATTAATCATACGTTATCCATTGACTCAATCAAACAAACTGCACAAGTTGAATCAATGGTTTGAGCTTTTCTCATTAATTCAATGTCTCGAGCTTAACACACTCATTCAAGGAAACAAACCGTTTACAATCATACCATGAATCATGCGTTAAAAATTGATGCAATGAAACAGAGTGCACGAACAGTAGAGCTACTCTCATTTATTTAATACCTCAAGCTTAATACATTCATTGAAAGAAACAAACTGTACTCATTCAATCAATGAAACAAAAGTTATGCATTGATTCAATGAGTTGAGCCTCTCTCATTCATTCAATGTCTCATGCGTAACTTGTTCATTGTAATAAACAGACTGAAGTCCTTCATTCGTTGAATCAAACTTCAATCATTCATTTATTCATACGTTATCAATCGATTCAGCGAAACAAGCTGCACGAGATGTTTCAATGATTTGAGCTTCTCTCATTCATTCAATGCCTTGAGCTTAACACACTCATTCAAGGAAACAACCCGTTTTCATTCATTCAATGAATCATGCATTAAAGATTCCTGCAATGAAACAGACTGCACGAGCAGTAGAGCTACTCCCATTTATTTAATGCCTCAAGCCAAATACATTCATTGAAGGAAACAAACTGAATTTATTCAATCAATGAAACAAACGTTATTTATTGATTCAATGACTTGAGCCTCTCTCATTCATTCAATGTCTCATGCTTAACTCGTTCATTGTAAGAAACAAACTTCATTCGTTGAGCTACTCTCAGTTATGTAATGCTTCTCCGCTTAATGCATTCACTGAAAGAAACAAAGTGCGTTCATTCAATC
>NW_026868015.1:0-81024 GCF_020745735.1 Hemiscyllium ocellatum | reverse complement strand
TTCAGTCATTTTACTCCTGCCACAGAATGCCTTTGTCTTTCTTCATCCACGTCTCCAGACTGTGTCAAAATTTATTTTTCTCGCCCTGTCACCTGTATAATTGCAAATTGTTGGCAGCAATAATAAGCTCAATCGAAACAGACTGGTATTTTTTCACCTGAATGCCCAAAGTTTTAAGGGGTCACGATCAGTGATAAAGATTTATCTCATGTATGTTATTCGCAATTTAAATGCTGAAATGTTGTTGTAACGCCAACACCAAGCTCAAGGCCTCCTTCCCCATTGTGGAATAAATCTGGTGATGTTTCCACTGGACACTCCAACCACACGTTATAATGGAGCACTCCTCATCTCTCCAATAGTCCCTCTGAATGACCTAACTCCTCATGTCTCAGCATAAAAGAATTACATACTTCTGTACCTCTTAATGCTATAACCTCTTTACCTGCTACTCCTGGCCTATGCCGGTAAACCTTACTTTCACAGGAATATGTTTAAGAAGATCTCACACGCATTCTTCTTAATCTCTCACAGAAACCAAACTTTGATTTCTGAACCCAATCATATCATCAGCCATTTCAGCTTCTAATCTTGCCATTGTTACTCTCTGCTCTTCCACATGAGTTCTCACGACTGCAGGAAGTGAATTGTTGAACTTCCCCAAAATAAGAATCTCTCTAAGAGTGCCATAGCCTTTGCTCTGTTTTTAATACCAATACCCACCTTTCAAAATTACTTTGTTTGATTCTTTCAAATTCAATGTACGCTTAACGAGGGAGTTTTTTTTTAGATTCCAGAAACGCTGTCTGTAGCTTCTGGCCCAAGTTCATATGCCCTTCAGGTGGCTTTCTTCACCTCCTTATACTGGCCAGATACCTCCTCCGATATGATGCAAATACCTACCAGCTCTGTGTGGATCAACTAAATCCACATGGTCACTGATCACTGCATTTATTTAGCCACATCTCAAATGAAATTAAAAGACTTCCCCATCCTTCTCATCAAATTTAGACAATGCCTGGGCATATTTAAACAGAACCCCATCAGGCTTTTGGCTACTAAAGGATTGCTCATCCTTACTATCCTCCTCATCCAACCTACCGTCTGCCTTCATCTCCACCTTCTATGTCAACTTTCCTCTCGAATTGTTAACTTTTGTCGTTGAAAATCTCTGGTTTTCTTTCTCTCTTTCTCTCTTTCTTCTTCATTTCCTCTTCTTTTATTTCTACTTCTCATTTTAATTTAACTGTTTCAATTCCTTCTCATGTTCAAGGCGCCTCATTTCAAATTGAATTCCAGCCATTTCCAAAGAGTCTGATGGTGGTTCCACCAAATGTAATTGCCGAGCTATAGCTGTAATTATCTCTCATTTTCTCACAGACAACACAACTCCAACTCCAGCTTGTCTGCCAATTCCTAAAGCTTTGCCTTCGTTACCTTTTGTATAACACCCAACTTCACTTCTTCCACACCCAGAGAAATCTCAGTGACTGAAAGAATCTTTATACACAAATCACGTTTTAAACCAACCGAATTTGGGTCAGTGTGGACTTGTTGGGCCAAAGCCTGTTTCCACACTGTAAGTAATCTTATCATGGCACTGGTTAGCACTGCTGCTTCACAGCACCAGAGACCTGGTTCAATTCCCGCCTCAGGCGACTGTCTGTGTGGAGTTTGCACATTCTCCCTGTGTCTGCGTGGGTTTCCTCCGAGTGCTCCGGTTTCTCCCACAACCCAAAGATGTGCGGGTCAGTGAATTGGCCATGCTAAATTGCCCATCGTGTTAGGTAGGGTAAATGTAGGGTATGGGGGTTGCGTTCGGCGGGTCGGTGTGCACTTGTTGGGCAAAGGGCTGTTTCCACACTGTAAGTAATCTAATCTAATTAACATCTGAACAACTACCATACGCGACTTTTGAACCCAATAGTCTCCATTGTATACTCTCCAGTGTCTGCATGAGAGTATTCTGGATGCTCTGGTTTACTCCCACAATCTAAAGATGTGCACATCAGGTGAATTGTTTGTAGTTTTCAGGGATGTGTGGGTGAGAGGCCTTAGTTGGGGTAAATATGGCATAATAGGGCAAGGAATGGTTCTGGGTAGGTCACTCCTCGGAGGGTCGGTGTGGACTTGTTGGGTCAAATGGCCTGTTTGCACATTGTAGGGATTGTAATTCAAACCCAATTTTGTATTATCGATTTAGAACCAGACAAGAGCCCACAGTTAGACCAACCAGACTGCCTCAAATTATTTCAAGAAGGTAGCTTGAATGCCAACATTTTCTTATTTTAAAGTTGGATGCGAAGTGGGATTTCCAGATGTGATGCTACTACCCAAACCACTCACCATTAATTAAAACACAATATATTAAACACTCTAATGAAAATCCATACAAAATGAAGAGGATTTTAGAATAACTTAACTATTGGAAACCTTAACCGAATAATGGATACAATACCGTCTACAAATGAACTGTTCCAATATACTAACATCACCTAAACACACTCCATAGTAACAAGGAGCATTCAGACATACAGTTCTCCAATCCAGGAGGAAGCAGCATCAAGTGAAGCTTCAGAGAGAATAGCAGTTAGGGATAATTTACTAAAACTTCCAAACCTTCTGGGACACACGCACCTAATGACTTACAGCTATAAAGAAAAAACTAGAAAGCCTGGTCTATGCGAGCTGGCCATTGTTACTACTATTTATTAAAAACCCTAAAACCCTAAAAGTTAGTTACTTGAGCCATTTACAGTCGGCAGTTTGGACTTTAAGATCTCTTGTTTAAAAAAAGAGAAAATAAGCTTTTTTAAAAAAAAATGTGACAGCATTGTCACACAATTTAGATGCCTGGTCCTTTAGTCAATGGGCTTCCCCGTGTTACTGATCCCAAGGTCACCTGAGTTGGCAAACACAGGTACAGACCAAGTTACAAGGATGTGTCGCATAACTTCTGAAAAACGCCTGTCCATGGGCCATCACATGGGACATACTGGGAAGTGAAAAACAGCCTGACACACAACATTTCACTGTTTCTGAGCTACACAATGCCAGCTATCGATACAAAATATAGCCAAAACCAAGGCCAGGGAAAGATACAGAGGGACAGAGAGATTCACATTAAAGACAAAAACAGACAGTTAATTAACTGGAAGGAGGTTGTGGAAATATGGGGGAAAAGACAGAGCAGTGGGACTAACTGGAGAAGTGAGATCTTCCAGAGTAAAATTACAAGAATGAGAACATTGAATAAAGGCATTGTCAGATCATTTGAAATGGTTTGTTACATCAAATTCTGAATCTGCTTCACAGAACACCACAAACAACATAAACTGGGACAAGATGACAGCCCAGCATGGAGGGCTGTGCAGACCATGCTAGTGTGTTGCTCAGTAAACTGCACTATCTGCCCAGCATGGAGAGCATTGCAAAATTTACTATCATATGCTAACTATACTCGCATCAGATTACTGCCTACAATGGGAATATTTGCTCTCTCTGCGTGTGTGTGTGTTCATCAGAGTGTACAGATAAGGTAAAGTGTTTGAGAATGTTAAAATAAAGGCATTGCCATAAAAATAGCAATATATATCGGTGTGCACATGAATGACAGATGGATGGGAGGTTGGTGTGAGTTCGAATCAGATTTGCTTCAACAGGTTTGAAACCGGGAGCGTCAGCAGCAGATTATTAACTTCATTAAGACGGTATTTTATAACTCAAGGTTCAAACAGGAGATGGAATAAGCCAGTGAGATACATCGCGGAGTGGTGAGTATTTCAAGTTAGAAATGGACAGGGCATGGTGTCAGGAATCAGCTCATGTTCAAAGGGATCTTCCACAGTTGTGACTCATCTGCTTCAGCCGCAGATATTGGCCAGGCATGGGATGGAAACACTGGAAGGAAGTGGAGTTTGTAACCAGAACAGTAGACAGTGACCTCCATGCTCTTAATATTTAAATAACAAAGGCAAAGATACAATACATTGCGGTTCTCCGCTGAAACTGAGTAGGTCAACATCGAGACCCATGAGTAACATTGCCAGAGCAGAGGGAGGCAGTAATTGAACACCTTCATTGATGTAGTTAGTAGTGGTCTGTAGAGTAAATATCTGGATTCAGAGTTTCAACAGGAACAATAATAGTGGACAGAAGTGTAGAAAATATGAAAGAACAGTAATACAGTCATAACTAGTTTATAGATAAAAAAAAAGGACAATGACACTTACCAGGAACACCAACGATAGCCAGGAAGGGATAATAAAAATATTGAATAAAGAGAAGAGCGAAATAGATCCGCGATGATAATTTCAACAAATCAAATACAGAAAGATACCAAAAATGATCGGATAAACTCCTGTCTATTGTTGAAATATTCCAATCGAATGTTCTCAGATTCTGATCCATTGTTGGGACATTCCAGTCTAATGTTCTCAGATTCTGATCTCTCCTCCCCCTCTCTCTGGATCTGCTGATCCCTGTCAGTGCTGTCGGTGATGGTCCCGCTCATGTTATGGGATAACACATTGAACGGCGCCCATTTATCATTAAAAGATGGAAATCCTCCACTGGGATAATTAGAATCCATGGAGATTGGCATTAATCACAGTCACTGAACAAATAGGATCAGTTAACCAGTTCCATACATCACTTTTCATATCACTATAAAAGGGAACATTTACCGGTTTTGGATGGAATGGATGAGGGTTGCTGAGGGATGGACCATAAATCTTTAATTTTTTATTTATTTTTCCTTGCATACGAGATTATTAACAGAACACTGCAGGGGTCTATATGTGTTCCACTCTGTTTATGAAAAGAAGCAGTTATAAAATAACAGATCAGCTACATAAAAAAAACACATCTAGATGCCTTAACCTACAGTATGATACTTATTGACCAGTGTGAGGCTACGCTGGGTTTTAAGTGCCCTGTTTTCAAATCCTTTTATAACCTTGAGACAGAGCACTGAGACTGCTGCTCAGGAACAGGCCGAAGCAATTCTGTCCCTATGGGCCTCTTACAGAAGGATAGGAGAAGGCCATTCAGTCCATATTAGCCTGTTGCTAATTGAAAAGGTGGAACTCTGGAATATTAGCACATTTTGCCAACAAAATCATTCAAAATAAAAGGATTTGTCGCTGCAGCTGTATGAGGTGTCACTGAGAGGGCACCTGGAGTTCATTGTTTCTGTAACTGAGAAGGGATGGACCTCCATCAGATACAGTTTATTGGCTACTCATAATGTCATTTAATGTCTTGTGGCTGTTATAAAGGGACAGGAGGGTCCCATGCAGCCTCTCGAGCCTGTTACAGAGGAGCAGGAAGTGTTTATTTAACATTTCAAGTCTGTTACGCATAAATATTACGTTTAAACTAGTTATGGAATAGGAAAGACCTGATGTAAACAATAAAGTTCTAACTTTGAACAAGGCCAATTTTGAAAGTGTTAGGTGAGCCCTGTGAAAGGCTGATTGCAATACCCTATTCACAGGTAAAGGGATGGTTGGAAAATGCAAGGCAATCAATACTTGGTTTTAGAGAGTCCAGAGCCAACGTGTTCCTGTTAGTGAGAGGGGCAAAGCTGGTGGGTGCAGGGGGTGCTGAATGGCTAGATATATTGATGCTCTGGTCAAGGTAAGGAAGGAGGCATATGTCAGGTAAACAGAGCTGAAATCAAGTGGATCCCCAGAGCAGTATAAGGGCAGTAAGTGTATAGTCAATGGGGAAATCGGGCCAGAAAAATGTGAACACAATTGGGGCTTTAGAAATAGTTTTAATGAGGTATTGAAGAAATTCTACAAATCTTTTAATTGCAAAAGATTAACTAGGGAGAGAATAGGGCACCTTAAAGATCAGTAAGGCTACTTATATGTGGAACCACAAGAGATGGGAGGGATATGAAATGAGTATTTCTCCTCAGTATTTAATGTGGAGGGAGTTACAAGAGCGAGAGAATGAAGAATGTTTAGTGATATCTTGAAAAGTGTCTATATTACAAGGAGGTGTTGGACATTTTAAAACACATAAAGGTGAACAAATCCCTGGGACCTGATCAGTTATATCCCAGACGTTTGTGGGAAGCTACGAAAGAGATTGCTCTGCATTTTGGCGATATATTTGTATCATTGATTTCCACAGGTGAGGTGCCATGGTACTGGAGGGCTGCTAACATAGTGTCATCATTTAAGAAAGGAAGGAAAAACCAGGTAACTATAGACTGGCCAGCCTGACGTCAATGGTGACTAAATTGTTGAAGGGGGTTTTGAGGGAAAGGATGTATATGCATTTGGAAAGACAAGGACTGAAGAGGGCTTTGTACATTGGAGATCATGTCTCACTGACTCGGTGGAATGTTTTGAGGAAGTGATGAAGATGATTGATGAAGGCAGGACAGTGGATGTTGTCTTTATGGAATTCAGTAAGAAAACCAAACTGTTCTACATGGTAGACTGGTTAGCAAGGTCAGACTGCCTGGGATCCAGGGAGAGTTCACCATTTAGATCCAACATTTTCTTGAATATTGGAGACAGGGCGTGACACTGGATATTTGTTCATTAAACTTGGAGACCTGTGACCAGTGGTGTGCACAAAGGTCAACAGTGAGTCCACTGCCTCTTGTCACTTATACAAATCATTTGCATTTGAGTATGTGAATATTGGTCAGTAAGCTTGTAGATAATTCCAAAATTGGTGGTGTAGTCGACAGTGAAAAATGATATCTCCGAACAAAAAGTTGATTAGGTGAGCTGAGGGTGGCGGATGGAGTTAAATTTAGATAAATGTGAGGTGTTGCATTTTGGCAAGACAAATCAGGGCAAGGTATGTAGGTAGGGTTCTGTCGAAAGTTGCCACTCAAGAGAACTCCATTGAAATTATAGAATTCCTCCAGTGACGAAACAGGCTATTCGGCCCATCGAGGCCACACCGACCCTCTAAACAGTATCCTACTGGAGAAACCCCTACCCTGTCCCTCTGAGCCTGCATTTCCCATGGCTAATCCACCTCGCCCACACATCCCTGGGTACTTGTGGCAATTTAGCATGGCCAATCTACACTTGCCGGTATATCTTTGTACTGTGGCAGGAAAACGTAGCACCCGGAGGAAACGCACGCAGACACGGGGAGAATGTGCAAACCCCACACAGGCAGTCATTCAAGGATAGAATTAAACCCAGATCGCTGTGCTCTGAGGTAGCAATGCAAGCCACTGAGCTACTGTGTCACCTGGTGGTGCAGGTTCTCCGTTCCTTGAAAGTGCCGTCACAGGTAGACAGCGTAGTGAAGAAGGCATTAAGTGACCTTCCCGTTATTGGTGCGTGCTTTGAGTCTCAGTGTTTGCATGACAAAATCTGTACAGGACATTGGTTTGGCTACTTTTGTAATATTGCCTTTAATTCTGGTCTCCCTGCTGTCGGAAAGATGTTGTCAAACTTGAAAGGGTATAGAAGAGATTTAAAAGAATGTTGCAGATGTTGGAGGGTTTGAGTTACAGGGAGAGTTTGAATAGGCTGGGAGTATTTTCAAGTGTTGAGGCTGAGGGGTGACCTTAAAGAGGTTTATAAAATCACAAGGGGCATAGATAAGGTAAACAGTCACCCCAGGATAGGCGAGTCGAAAATTACAGGACAAAGGTTTAAGGTGAGAGGGGAAAGATTTATAAAGGGAAATGAGGTACAACACTTTCAAAGAGAGACTGCTGTGTGTATGGACTGAGCACCCAAAGGAGATGGTGCAGGCAGGCACAGTTACACCATTTAAAAGGCATTTGAATGGGTCCGTGTATGGGATGGTTTAGAGGGAGATGGGCCAAGTGCTGGCAAGGGGGACGAGATTAATTTAGGATATTTCGTCAGAATGGACGACTGGATCGAAGGGTCTTTTTCCGTCCTGTACATCACTGAGACTCTGTTGCCTCTTGAGAGTCTCACACAGGAACAGGAAGAGGCTATTCAGGTTCTGAATTCAGTCAGTCAGCTTGTTTGCTCAATTACTGACAAAAATACATCATTCAGATTTTGATGGTGTTTTACAGAAACAGGAGAAAGAGTTTTAGTCAAGAGAAACTGTAAGGAATGTGAAGAGGCCATTCAGTCCCTCATCTCCATTCCACAGGAGCAGCAGTTGAGCACAGAACGATTGGAGCCTGTTGGTCAGTATTAAGAGGAGGACATCGATTTTCACAAACTTGGGATTAGGAGGCATCACTCAGTTGCTCAAGACTGGAACAGGAGGCAGTCACTCAACAGCTCGAGACTGGGACACAGGGACAGGAGGCAGGCATTCAACTTCTCGAGACTGGGACACAGAACAGGAGGCAGTCACTCAACTGTCGAGACTGGGACACAGGAACAGGAAGGAGTCACTCAACTGCTCGAGACTGGGACACAGGAACAGGAGGCAGTCACTCAACTGCTCGAGACTGGGACACAGGAACAGGAGGGAGTCACTCAACTGCTCGAGACTGGGACACAGGGACAGGAGGCAGTCATTCAACTGCTCGAGACTGGCACTGGGAAAACTGGAGTCATGTGAGGCCGCAGGATCCTGTTACTCTGGAACAGCAGGAGGTGACTCACTCCCCACCAGCTTTGGACACTGGCAGAGGCTGGGGGTGGCGGAGTTTGCCTGTTACAAAGAGAAATAGATGAATAAGTTGCATTCGTCGTCCACACAATCCTGTCCCACCATTCACTAAGAGCACGGCTGATCTGATGGTGATTCCCTCATTCCATTTGACGGAGACCCCCCTCTCTGCAGCCTCTGCTCCTTTTGTTGGTCACGTTGCAGACCCAGATGCTGTAACAACAGTTATCATCACTCATCCAGAGGGTCAGGTCTAATCAGATAAGTCAGGATTTGAAGGGTCCAGTCACAAGAATGAAAACACAAAATAAAGGCATTGCCAGATGTTTAGTTCTTTCACATTTGCAATCCAACCATAATCAACCCATCCATTGTACGTTCAGGATGGAGCACTGTATAGATCCAGCTAGCGTATTGCTGAAAGCAACCCAGCAATGTCCAGAGTGGAATTCTGTGCAGCCCACACCAAGGCCTGATCTATAATCCTGGGCTAAATGTCCAGCATGGTGAGCTGTGCAGAGCGCACTGGTTCATCCATATATAAACCCAGACTGTTGCATGTTCGGTAACACTGTGTTAGATCACTGCCCAGTGTGGGGAAACTTGCGGCCAATGCTGGCAGTGACAGGATGTGTAGCTCCCATCCATTCACAGCTTTATATCTCCATTGCGCCTTGACAAAGGGTGCTGTGGGTGTGAAAATCACTGAAAGTGAGAGATGTAAATTGAAACAGTTTCAACATCAATAGTTCCGATTCAGGCGCATACCACTCCAGTATTTAAAGATGAAACAACTGAGATAATGTTGAGTGAGGTTTTATGGATGGTGCAAAGAAGTAAGAGGGAGTTGGTGATGTTATAGTGGTTGCACTATAAGCCTCCAAATAATCAATTGGAATTAGAGAAACAAATATGCAGGGAGACTGGGGAGACTTGCAGGAGCAAAAAGGAGGGCTCAGGTTCAGGTAGCTGGAATCAATGGAATCTCTGGAGAGAAAAAGAATGACTAGAGAGAAAATAGGACGTCTTAAAATCCAAAGTGGGCATTCATGTGTAAAACCACAACAGATGGGCGAGGTCCTCAATTTCCCCTCTGTATTAACCACGAAGAAAGACATGAAGATCTTTGACCTTTGGGGGGGTGGGGGGGGGGGCAAGGGAGGTTAGTTATCATATCTTGGTACCGTTAATATCATAGTAGAGGTGCTGTTGGACATATTGGAATGCATAAATTCAGATAAATCTCTTGGTCCTGACCAGATATATCCAAGAGCACTGCAAGAGGCGAGAGAAGACAGGTCAGGGGCCAAGGTCCCGGAAGACTGGGCAATAGCAAATGTTGTGCCCTTATTCAAGAAGGGCTGCAAAGAAAAAACCTGGGAAGTATGCACCAGTAAGCTTCACATCTGTTTTCAGTAAACCACTTGAGAAGGTTCTGAGAGATAAGGTATGCATGCATTTGGAAAGACAGAGTTTGACTTGGAGCAGTCAGCATGGCTTTGTGCGTGGCAGATCATGCCTTACACATTTTGTTCGAGTTTTTTGAGGAAGTGACCAGAAGGGTTATCAAGGGCAGGGTGGTGGACATAGTCTATACGGATTTCAGTCAGGCCTTTGATAAGGTTCCACATGGTAGGCCGCTCTGGAAGGTTAGATTGCATGGACTCCAAGGTAATCTGGCAAATTGGCGACACAATTAGCTTGACGTTATGAAGCAAATGGCTCTGGTGGAGGTATGCTTGTCGGACTGGAGACCTGTAACTAGTGGAGTGCCTCAGGGGTCGGTGCTGGGCCCATTGCTGTTTGTTATCTATATCAATGATCTGGACGATGGTGCACAATGCCAGGTTAGTAAGTTTGCAGATGACACTAAAATAGGAGTGATCCAATGAGGAACATTACCAGAAATTGCAGCAATACCTTGATCGGCAGCAGAAGTGGGCTGAGAAATAGCATATGGAGTGTAACATAGATAAGGGTGACGTCATGCATTTTGGAAAGTCAAATCCAGGTAGGAGTTGAATGATGAATGAGAGGGCCTTAAGGAGTGTAGTGGAATATAGGACATTAGAGATCAGGTGCACGGTTGTCTGAAATTTGAATCACAGATACACAGGTCAGTGAAGAAGGCTGTTGGCACACTGGCCTTCATCAGGGCATTGAGTATAGAAGTTGGGACGTTATGTTGCAATTATACAGGATATTGGTAAGGCTGCAATTGGAGTATGGTGTTCAGTTTTGTTCACCTTGCTCTAGAAAGAATATTATTGAACAAGGAAGAGCGTAGAAGAAATTTCAGAAATGTTTCCTGGGCTAAAGAGTTTAAGTTATAGGGAGAAATTGGACAGTTAGAACTTATTTCTTTACAGCCTAGGAAACTGAACGGCTTCTTATAGAAGTGTATATAGTTCGTGAGAAGATTTGTAGCTCGGGTGTTCATTGTTGTGGTTCTGTTCACCGAGCTGGGAATTTGTGTTGCAGATGTTTCAGCGGACAGCTGGAACTGACAACTGGGAGCGGCAGATACAAACTACTATAAATGCTGGAGGAAACATCACAGAAGCTTCACATGAGGCTCCCAAGCACTGAGGATGTCACCTAGATATGGTCTCTCTAATGAGAGTTCTTTGGGACTCTATTCTATCAATGTTACCACTTTAAATTTTTAAAAAATGTAATTCTATTGAAAAGAGATTTTTAATATTATAATAACCCAAAAACAACACAACTCAAATAACTGAACAAAATTAAACGCATGTACATGTACATAAAAAACAAGTTAAAAACACTAAATGGACAGAAGAAAAACAAACATAAACAATAAATAATGAATAAATAGTACAGCTCAGCATAACAATGCGTTCTTGTACGCATTTTTATGTTCATAATTATTCCTTGCTGGATATTAGATTCATTAGACAATATCATCATGGCTATATAAAAGCCCTTCTTAATGTGACAGATAAACCTGCATTGTGGAAATCCAAAAAGGGCTGCCATGTCTTATATAAATCTCTGTTTTTTGATGCACCATACTGGTGAGAAAGTCCAAAGGGATATTCTCCATGAAGAACTTACGACGACACAACAGACCCGGGGTTTGCAGACATCCCAAACAAACAGAACATGTTTCCTAGCACAGAAAGTAAGGATATATTTTTTTTTCCTCATGTGCATCTGTGTAAGGGACCATGGGCAGGCCCAGGAAAAGAAAAACTAGGTCCATCTCCAATTCAGTCCCCAATACCTACTCTATCACAGCTACCACAGTGCTCCAATATATATGAAGCCTGCAGCAGGACAATAAGCAATGAGTAAGAGTGCCTGTAGTCATTCTGCATTTACGACAGGCTGAAGATAATCCCACTTCGCATTTTGAGAGACAATCTGGGGTCAGATAGACCCTATGAAGAATTTTCAACTGCATGGAATGGGTCCTATTACAGATCAAAATCCTTTGAGCATTTTCACAAATATCCTCCCATGTCTCCGAAGTGTTCTGAACCCCCAACACTCTCTCGCAGGCATCACAAAGCTGCACAGTCTCGTCTGAGGGGACACACTCCAACTAGTGATAAAGGGTACTGACAGAGAGTGTATTCTAAGCAATAAGCACCCACTTCTCTCTATCGGATCTGTAAGAATCTGTTAAAGCTGCATTTTTTAAAAATCAAATCTCTGATCCGGAAAAAAAACAGAAGACATCTTCAGTAGGTAGTCCATACTTACGAGTTATTTGATCAAATGATGTCATTCTTTCTCCCTCAATAACACGTGGTGGCTCAGTAGTTAGCACTGCGGCCTCACAGCACCAGGATCAAAGATGTGCAGGTTAGATGAATTGGCTATTGATAAATCACCCATAGTGTTCAGGGATATGTAGGTTGGAGCATTAGTCAGGGTAAATATAGGATGGTAGGGGAATGGGTCTGGGTGGGTCGAAGTCGACTTGTTGGCCCAAGGGCTTGTTTCCACACTGTAGGGATTCTATTAATTCTAAATCACTCAAGCAAGTTACACCCCTGGCTTCCCACAGTTTAAACATGGAATCCATTAGCCCCGGTTGACAACTCGATATACCAATTGTAGGGGTAAGAAACATGGTTTTGGCTGTATTGCCCTCGATCTGACGCATTGTCATTCATGTTTTAACAGTATTGATAATTATTGGGTTATGAGAATACTCCACAATGTCATTTTTTCTAAGAAAAACAGACTAATAAGGGTTCACTTTCTCTGAGAGGGTTCAATATCTAACCATAGTGACGCTGAGTCCTCAGTGGCTCAGACACTAACATGGGATAATAAAGAGCTTAATTGATAGATTTTAATCTGGGAATCTACTCCCCACACTCTGTGGGGTAGTTGCAATTTGGTTAGCTTGATAAAGAGTCGCTTATGATGCCAAATAAAAGAGCTAAACCAGCCATTAAATCTCCTAAATATCTGTCTGGGAAACATCAAAGGAAGCATTCACACTGGGTATAGCAAATAAGGAAGGACATTCATTTGAAGAACAGCTATCCGACCTAGCCAGGATGTTGGAAGTGCCTCCCATCTTTGAAGGTCTTGTTTAATTTTGTCAAACAAATGGACATAGTTCACATTAAATAAATGATCAAAGATGGATGTAATGAATATACTGAAATAGGGAAACCACCCCTGTGACCATTTAAAAGGAAACCAGGGTTTGCCTTCAACATCAGGTATTTCCCTGAGACCTCCCATAGGGATGGACACAAACTTTGTAAAATTAATCTTATAGCCCGAAAAGGTGATAAGCGAATTAATGCATTACATCACGTGAGCTGCCGAAACTGTGGGATTTGACAAAAACATAAGACCCTCATCTGCATACAACATAATCTTATGTTATTTCTATCTTACTTCTGGGGCAGGAATGTTGGGATAATATTCCCAATTGTGTAGGATGCCACCGAATCTAAGATTGTTGCAGGGATGGGAAGAGATCAACCCTCGTGTGCCATTTCTGCGGGTTAAAGGAGAAAATAAAATCCCTACTTGTGAGGTATATCTGCCTCCAGACATCTACCAGCTCTACTTCTGCAAATAAATCCCCTAATTGCTTACATCATAACGAGGGTATTTGGGACATTTGGACACTCTGTCCACCGTGGGTCCATAAGACAGTTGAAATCTCCTTCTACAATTATGTGCCACGATGCAAGATAACTTAATTTGGAAAATGCATCTACCAGGATTTTAAGATTGTGTACCGGCGGCGGGGGTGGGGGGGGGGGGCAATAAACATTCAAAATACTGTATTACATCCCATGGTTCAAGACTTTGGAGATGATGATCCTCCCGTGAGTGTCTAATGCAATCTACTAATTTAAATGGAAGATTCTTCTTCACTAGGATGGCTTCTCCCCTACTCCTTGTATTAAAAGACGAGAAAAAAAACCCGATCAAACCACCCTGCTTTAACGTCAAATGTTCCTTGCCATCAAGGTGCATCTCCTGCAATTGGACAACATTCACCCTCTCTTTTGAAGACTAGAAAGTACATTTTTCCTCTTGACTGGCAGATGGCTCCCCTTAATGTTCCAGTTACAACATTTAAGCACATCATTATCCATAACTCATTGTAGCAACATTTCAACTCTAGAGTTTCACATCGAATTACGCATCCCTGATGATTAATGAAAAAAAAGACTCATTGAGCCTAAAAATTGTACCACCTAAAACTACTACAACTAAAAAGCTCTCAAAACTTTCCAAAGCAACAAAAAAAACAAAGAATGAAATAAAATCCAAAATGCCAATCACACTCAATTGGGGAATTTACCGCCTACTGGGGACGCTTACATATCTCAAAACTTTATCTTGTGCCCTCTACCAATATGGAATCCTGGGCAATTAACAACAAAAATCGGGCTTGAACTGCCCTTCGGTTGGCACTTAGTTATCACAACTAGCTTTGTAACACCCTCCAGCTTGAGCTGCACCCCAGACACAAGCAAAGAAAGAGAAAAAGAGTAGTAATACTAATGAAGAAGTTAAAAGTGAGTACTCAACCCAGTCACGGCTATAATTTAATACTGGTTAATACCAGAAAAATCCAACAAAATCTCTTTAGGAGAAACATGATTATCTAAATATCCAGCTTACATTAAAATGTCCATAAAGTTTTCGCTTTCTCTGGAGAGTCAGACGAGTTCGTGGATCCATTGAAATCAATGCAGGGCACCGCTGGGTACCGTAAGGAATACTGAATCCAGAGTTCCCTTACTCTTCTCTTGATCTCATCAAAATATTTTCTTTCCTGAATCACCGCCGCTAAAATGTCCTGAAAGAACGTAATCCTGGAGCTCTCGTGAATTAAACCCATCAGATCTTTCCCCGGGTTCTGAAAGCTTCCACCAGTCTTTGTTTGTCCCCATAACTATGTAATCGCGTAATGACAGGATGAAGGCGTTGGTCTGAGTCTGACTTCCGAGCCGTAACCGATGAACTGTCTCACTCTTCACCCGTCCCTCCTCAGTTTCGAAGTGAAGGAATCACTGCAGCCAGTTCTTGAAAAAACTCACCAGCTGATCACCTTCTGTCTCCTCCAGCAGACCGACGATGTAAATATTCTTCATCCTATTCCTGTTCTCGAGGTTGTCATCTTGTTCAGTTAAGGTGCAGACTGAACGGTTCTTCAATCATGGCTTCAATCATTTCAAGTAACTTGGTGAACTCAGTGACCAAGGCCTGGTGAGTAACTGGGTCCATTGAACGAACAGAGTGGGTTGCAGCCACAGCCTCAGGCATGCTCGATGCTTCTGACGGGTGCACCGCTTGTTGGGACTTACTCGATCCTTTCCCATGTTTTGTCATTTCCATTTGACAAAACGGGATTAGTAAAGATTCTATCGCTCTTTTAGTGTTGAAGTTTAAGTAAACGGCTGGGATGGGGTGGGTTAGAGAACCACTTTGCCCGTGTGTTGATGCAGAGCCCAGCAAAGCAGACCTTCTGGATCTCCGCCATTTTGTATTCCCCCATAACATTTAATCGATATTATCATTTCATTTTGCATTATATTCCTGCAGGTTCTGAAGTCGTGTTATTTGATACCACTGTTACATTTCCCCCCACCCTGCACATTGCTGCCCATTCCTCGATAATCCTTGATTCTGTTGTTATTTATGAACCTTCCGTCTGTGCCTCAAAAGAAAAATCCAATATCTCTGCCTCCATTGCTCCGTGGGAAAGAGTGTTCCAAAGACGCACAGCACTTTGAGAAAACAATTATAAACATTATGATCTGAGTGTGAGATTAGTTTTTTGTGTCTCCTTATTTGAGAAAAGATATGATTACATTGGAAGCAATTCAGAGATATTTCATTTCACGTATTCCTGGGGTGAACGGCTGATATTATAAAGGCTTTAAAAGGTTACTCTTGGAATGAGAGAAAAAAAACATACGAGACCTTGAGGAGAGTGGATCAGGTATATACCCACTGGGTGTTTGTATCGTCCAAATTTGTTGTCATTGTCATAGAACCTCTACAGTGTGGAGGCAGGACATTCCGTCCATTAAGTCCACACTGACCAAACAGCAAACAGCATCCCACCTGGACGTGCCCCCAATCTTATCGATGTAACCCTGCATTTCCCATAGCTAACCCACCTAACCTCCGCATCCCTGGGCACTATGGGCAATCCACTTTAAACTGCACATCTTTGGACTGTGGCAGGAAACTGGAGCACTGGGAGGAAACCCACACAGGCATAAGGAGAATGTTCCACCTCCACATAGAGGGTCGCCCGAGGTTGGAATTGAACCCAGCTCCTTGGTGATGTGAGGCAGCAGTGCTACCCACAGATCCACCATATTCATCTGTTAGTTCTGTTAGTAACTTGTGGCTGACTAAAGAAATCTGCCTGACTTGTTCTTGTTACTGAACCTAACCCAGTCTGAGACCATTATCATCGGTCATATCACCAACCTGGTTACATTTAAAGTTTGTTGTGAGCAGTGAGGAGTGGGACTAGAAAAGGAAAGAGTGACACCCTCCATCCTCAGTCACAACTGGAGTGAGAAAAAAGTCACAAAGTGGGAATTCATTCACGTGGGAATCCTCTTTCCCAGAGGTTTGGGATGGCTGAATCTTTGTATTATATCGAGGCTGGCTTCGGCTGATGTTCCATCAACAGGTGAATCAGGGATAATGGTGCATGGAGAGAGAAGTGCAGCTGGGACTACAATGAGATGAGTCATGGCATACTTTACTGGTGGAGTAGTGTCAAAGGGCCGAATGGCCCCCTCGTGTCCCTCAGTCCTATGTTCTCATGTTCCACTCGGCCCTTCGGATCTGCTATACAGCGGCAGATCGAGGCCACTCCGATGGTTAGGTGCAGTTTTGAAATGTACTTGGAAAATCGAGGCTGGGTCAGGAAGTGACACTCACCCCCAATCCCTGTTTCCAGGCTTCCCCTCTCCACAACGTCTGCGCCAGATGTGGGTCGTATTACAGACCCAGATTTACTGTGAATATAGCCCCCATACTTCACTCAGGGTTAATTCAAACAAATCCTCTGCTCACCCGAATGTAGCATTACACAACACAACTTCCGGGATAATAACCAGTTACTTTGCAAAAGCATAACATGTGAAATTAAAAAGTAGGAACAAGAGTAGGCTATTCGGCCCCTCAAGCTTGCCTTGTCATTTGATAAGAACATGGCTGATCTACTCCAGTGCTCGACTCCACTTTCTTGCTGACTCCTTGTGTCCCTCCACACCTCTCTGGGTTCGGAATTCCCGACATTCACTACCTTCTGAGAGAAGACATCACTTTGCAACTCAGACTGAAATCGATGTTCCATATTCGGTATCTATGTCCTCGAGTTCGAGACTCCACCCAGGAATGGTAACAACTTCTCAACATCTAGCACGTCTCTGTGTCTTGTATTTTTCAGCAGAACCACTCCTCATTCATTTAAACCCCAATGAATAATCGCCTCACCATTTTAGAGATTCTCAATAACACAAACCTTTCATCCCAGGAACCCGTCTTTTGAACCAACCTAGTTATTTGCTGCATCAGCATGCTGACTTTATGTTTCATACACTGGAAGAATCCAATCCCTTTGTACTGCTCCTTTTCTGAAAGTCCTCTCCATTAAATAACAGACTGTTTTTTGATTCTCAGTGTCATCCACAAACTCGGATGTATGTTGCACTCAACTCCCTCCTTCTGTCTATCAGTATAGATTGTAAAGAACTGATGCCATCGGACTCATAGCTGTGGTACTCCAGCAGATACAACTATATCATGAAGATTCATTAATCCTGACTCTCCGATTTCTATGTGCTAACCAATCATCATCCCATATTAATACATTATCCATCATCCTACGAGCTTCTGTCTTGTGTAAGAACTTTTATTTTGTAATACCTTGTGGAAAAACTCTGGAAAGCCTGGTGTCTACCAGATCCCCTTTATCAAATCCGCTTGTTACATTCTCAGGCCTCTCCAGAAATACTTTGCATAATTTTACAGGTCAAAGTATAATTTACCTTTCATAAAACCACTCGGACCCTGCATGAAGCTTTTCTAAATGTAGATGCTGGCCGAGTTTTCCAAATTAAGCTCGTCCCACCTGCTTTCATTTGGCCTTTATGCGTCTAACTCTTTCCCATTCATATGTTTGTCCAAATGAGTTTTAAATGTTGTAGCTGTACTGGCATCTACCACTCTTCCTCTGACAGCTCATTCCATACCCAACCAACCTCTGTGTAAAAAAGTTGCCCCTTCGTTCCTTTTAAATCTTTCCTCTTTCACCTTAAACCTATGCCTTCTATGGCTGAACTCCCCCATGCCGTTGGAAAGATCTTGGCTATTCACCCTATCCATATATCTCATGATTTTACCACCCAACCTCCCACACTCCATCTGATACTAACTTCAAGAACAAGCATTTAAAGATAAGCACTGCAAATTTGAAACAATATTAAACATGACAGGTAAACAATACTCAGCCCAAACTTCGTATGGCGATTTGTTTTTTCTCCATATTACAACACTAAGGCAGCATGAAATGCTTACCAGTGCCAATAAGACGTCAAGCACCTCGATTCCTTTGTCTAACGGGGCGATGATCTCGACAGTGAAAACGTATCTATGGCCAGATCTATATAATGCCACATAGTCAGCATTCTCCCTCCCGGCCTTTCTATGACATTGTCTGGTTGTGTCTTCTTTATCTTGCACTCAATAGAGAGAACCCCTTTCCCCCCATTCACACCTTCATTTAAACACGTTTTACGTCATCCACTCGTTCACCTGTGCTAAAAGCCGGTTTATCTTTACCACACCCTCTTTTCCCTGTCACCCATCCTCCACATCTGACAAGGGATTAAGAATCCCATTTTCCAATTCTTTTCAGTAGTGAAGAAGTGTCACATTTGGCTTAAAATGCTAACGCGTTTTCTCTGTCTCTGCAGATGCTGACAGACCTGCTGAGTTTCTCCAGAATGGATAGGCACAGAACAAAATTTCAACTAAACAAATAATTATGGATACTGTAAATAAAAATACAAAAAATCGCTGGAGAAACTGGGAGCTTTGTAAAGGGTCACTGGACCTGAAAGTTTAACTCTGCATTCACTCCAGAAGATGCTGCGACATTTTCAGTAGTTTCTTCAGCAATTTCTATTTTTGGAAAATTTCCAAAGAACGAGGTCAAAGATGCTCAAACATCCTGTCCAGCATGGCGTGCCATACACTGGGAACTGAACAATAATGCATGACCCTTAGTCCACCATTCAAATCCCCCTGAAATGAAGGTGAATACACCATTTATCAGCCTACCTTCTTTCTACTCCTGCAATATTACTTTCACTGACTGGTGTACAGGGAGATACAGATCGTTTTCAATGTTACAGCTTCCCACTTGCTGGGTCTATATACTCTGGTCAGCGTGTCAATGTCATTCCAATTATTGACTTCTGTCTTCAGAACTCATTGCCTTACATGGACTCAGAGGGCTGTGCAGAAATAAAACAAAAATGGAGCTAAAGTTCCTTTATATTCAACATTTTTCAACCACTCCCTTTGCAAATGATAGGCTTCCATTCTATTGTTCCCATCAAAGTTAACGACATCTCATCTCTCCCATTGCTCTCCTTCGACCACGTATTTGCCCAGTCTCTCCACTTGTCTCAATCGCCTTGGAGTCTTTTTTGCATCCTCCTCATCCAGTCGCAAGCTGACATCGTTTAGTACTGTCAGCAGACTTGGGAATATTGCATTTGAGCCCCTCAACCAAAGACATGATGTGTATTGAGAATATCTGGATGTCAAATCTCGATTCTTGTTATATTCTCTAAGCCTTCCATTAAAAAAAAGCATGGTTTTATTCTTACTCACTGTTTTCTGCCAGCTCTCCCATTCTAAAACCATGACCATATTATTGACCCCCTCTGCACCCCCTCCAATACAATCACATCCTTCCTGTAATGTGGCTCCCATAACGAGCTTTCGAAGCGCTGCTTCTTCACCAGGTGGTTGTGCGCTTTGATGAAGTGCCTCGAAAGCTAGTGCTGCCGAGTAAACCTTTTGGACTATAACCCAGTGTTATGCAATTTTTAGCTTTGTCCACCCCAGTCCAACACCAACACCTCCGAATCAGAATTAATAAGAGACACAGCACTGATCCCTGTGGTACACCATTAGACACGAGCCTCCAATCACACAAACAGCCTTCTTCCACCACCCTCTGTCTCCTACCACTAAAGTTGATTTGGATGCAACTTGGCAAGTCACAAATGAGTCCTACCTGTTCCCTGGTTATTCTGTTCCTCTGGATACACTTGGAGAATATCTGGAGATTCTCTCTAATCTTGCCTGCCAGTAGGTTTCCCTGCCCCTGTGTTAGTCAGTCTCTCCAAGTGATGAATTTCCACCTTATTGCACCGTTAACTGGCCTCTCCCAGATCCTGCCATTATTTGCCTTCAATGTGGAATAGACAGCGAGGGAAGTGTTCTGTTAATTTCCAAGTTGTCATATGTTTTGTGAATTTTCTAAATTTCACTGAGACCCACCTCTCTTTCTTTGAAGCTCAAGAGAACACAGGCCGAGTTTCCTCAACAGGCAATCTCACCATCTGAGGGATTAATCTGGAGAATGTCCATTGCACTTCCTCTGTGGTCAGTATATTCTTTCTGAGATTCGGTCACCAAAACTGTACACAATACTCCAGATGCAGACCCACCAACAAGCAGTGAAACTGCTTCAACATGTCTTTACATCAATGTTCTGAATCTCTTAAATGAAGGCGAACCAAACTTTAACTTTCCACTTACATATATTCCTCCAAATTCCCTTCACATTCATTGCATTTACGAACCCACTGTGTTCGTATGGAAACCATTCCGAAAATCCAGTGTGTACGACTTTTACTGTTTCCCCATTACCTATGCTTAAGAAACTACTTCAAACAATTCTGAAGTTTATCAAGTATGATTTCTCTATAAGAAATGCATGCTGATTCTCTCCATTGTTGCTGTTAATTTCCAGATATCAAAAGTGTCATCCTGTGTAATAGATTCTATAAGTTTCCCTATAGATGTCAAGTTTGTTCGTCTGCAGTTCTTCACACCATGTCTGTTTCCCTTTGTAGCTGTTTAGATCCCTTCCATTCATCAATAGTGCTTGGATCGCGTTTATCCACAATAGCTTCCGGTCTCTGCAGAATGTACAGGAAAATAAAACAAAGTCATCGACAGTGCAATTAACACGACTATTGGTGATTTATTTCTGACATTTTGATAGGAAGTACATCTGTTTCATCAGACCTAGCAATGCTCAATCCAGCTCCATGTTCAAGTACTACCTTGTTACTGATATGAATTGACTCTATGTCTTTAGCTGCAGAAGTCCGATATGATCACTTGGTATTACTGGGGGATTTTCTGGATCTTCCTCCATGAAGACAGATGTAAAGTAACTGGTTCTTTTCATGACCATTTCCCTGTTCTCCACAATGATCTCTCCTCTCCCGATTACAAATTTCCACATTTGACCTTGCTTTTATTTTGTTTCATTTGAAATATAGATCTTAGACTGATGCAGTCGTTGTGTTCCTTATCAGTTTCATGGCCTTCCTTTCTGGATCGTTAATTTCTGAGAATTCTCAGCTTTCCAGAATATCTGGAATTATTCTAAAGTTACTTCCTATGATTAGTATATTTTCTAATTTGTTATGTTAACCATCACTGAGTCACTTTCTCACACATTCGTGTTTATACCTGAAATAAATAGACGTATTTTTCAGACTTTGCAATGTTTCTAAAAACTCCTGGTCCTGACCAGATACATTGAGGAACACTGCAGGAGGACAGAGAAGAAATTGTGGGAGCCCTACTTGGCTCTTTTCCATCATTGCTGGCCAACGAGTGAGGTCCTGGACGACTGGAGGATAGCATATGCTGAGCCAATATTCAAGAAAGGCTACAATGATAAACCTGGGAGCTAAAGACCAGTAAACCTAAAATCTAGTGGGTAGGTTACTTTAGAAGATTCAGAGAGATTGGATATACCTGCATTTGGAAATACAGGGTGTGATTCGGAATAATTTAGAATGGTTCTGGAAAAGCACTGCAGGTCAGGCAAAATCCGAGAAGCAGGAAAATCGATGCTTCGGCAAAAGCCCTTCATCAAATTCAGCACGGCTTTGTGCATGGGAGATCATGACTTGTAAATGTGTCGGAGTTCTTTGATGAAGTGAACAGCAACGTTGAGGAGGTCAGGGTGGTGTACGTAGTCTATAGGGATTCCAGTAAGGCCTTCAGTAAGGTTCACATAGTACGCCGCTCTGGAAGGTTAGATCATGTGGAATTGATGGGGAGCTGGCAACTTAGGTACAAATTGGTTTGATGGCAGGAGGCAGAGAGTAATACTGGAAGAATGCTAGTCAGACTGGAGGCCTGTGACAAGTGGAATGCCTCAGGGGTTGGTGCTGGGACCACTGCATATTACGTATATCTATGATTTTGATGAGAATGTACAGACATGGTTTGTAAGTTTGAAGACGACACAAAAGCAGGCGGCAGCATGGAGAGTGAGGAAGGTTATCATAAATTTCAGAAATTACAGCAGTACTTTGATCAGCTGGGGAAGTCGGCTGAGAATTTGCAAATGGCTTTTAATATTGATCAGTGCAAGTTCTTGCATTTTAGGAAGTCAAATCAAGGTTGGAGTTTCATGGTGAATGGTTGGGATCTAAGGAGTGTAGTGGAACAGAGGGACCTTTGGATACAGCTGGAAGTTGATTCAGAGGTATACAGTGCAGTGAAGAAAGCTTTTGGCAAAGTGGCCTTAATCAGTGTATATCACTGAGTATCAAAATTAATGAGTTACGTTGCAGTTATACAGGATGCTGCTGAGGCCATATTGGTAGCGTTATGTTCAGTTTTGTTCACTTTGCTATAGGAAGGATGTTATTAAACTGGAAAGAATGCAGAAAAAAATTATAAGGATGTTGCCAAGGACTCAATGGACTGGGGAGAGGTTGGACAAACTAGGACTTTTTACTTATGTGTGTGTGAGACTGAGGGAGGATCATATTGAAGTCTGTAAGATCATGGCAGGCATGGATAGAGTGAATGTGCCCAGTTTTTTTTCCCCAGGGTTGGGCAATCACAAACTAGAGAGTATCAGTTTAAGGTCAGAGGAGAAAGAATAAAAGGGAACCTGAGGAACAACCTTTTTACACACAGAGGCTGGTACGCATATGGAATGAGCTGCCAGGGGAAGTGATTGAGGCGGTTACATTAACAACCTTTAAAAGGCATTTGGATAAATACACGGATAGGAAAGGATTAGAAGGAAACTGGGCAATGGCAGGGAAATGGGGTTAGTGTGGATGGCAATTTTGGTCAGAATAGATAGTTTGGGCTGAAGGGCCTGTCTCCGTGCTGTCGGACTCTATGACTCTAACAACCATTTCTTGTCTCCCACTGAATGTTATATTGTACTTTCCCAATTCACTGGAACTGTCTTGACCCTTTAGCCTCCAGTCTTCCATGATGTTAAACGAGAAAGTTCAAGCATTCTATATTGTACGCAGACGCCGTATAAAATGCACCTTATTAATGTTATTATTCCTTAAAAGCTGCTTCAGTACAAGGCTATTAATTCGTCATTCTGACCACACAATACCAAATCCAAAATAAACTGCTCTCTAGTTTGCTTCACAACATACTCTTTAACCTATCTCATATACACTTAGGAATTTATTTTTCACAACATGAGCAGTCACTTAGTTAATACAGTTTAGATGCAACTTGAGACCATCCAATAAGATTGCAGTATCCACAATACTTGCCTATCTAATGTCCGAAGCATGTGATGCTAAGATTTTCTGCTAGCTTTTGGTTTTGATATATAACACACCAATATTTGCTACTCCTTGATATCTGTAAGCTCTACCTAAACTGATTCTGTGGAAGCTGAGGGAAAAGTCTGTGTCGTTATTAGTGACAGATTTGGACAAGACATTCGGGGAGCCTCACCTCGACGCTGAGATGATCTGAAGAAATGTCCTGCAATACAGGATAAGCATAGATATCCTCCCCGCTCTGTCAGGATAAGAGTTACCGTATACTCTCGGCTCACTCACACTCACTATATATCTGTTATAGCACCTACCCCCGAACAAGGTTCACGCTCTCTTTCCAGATAAGGCTCAGGCACTACCACTCTCACTACTGAATTCAGTAACTTTCTTCCTCACTTTCTCTGTCACCTATGCAATACCCCCCCCCCCACACACACACACTAATAATGCTATTTTGATTCAAAGCTGTCGACTGACTAATTCCAGACACCTCACAATTCTCCTAACTACACCAGCACGAACAACAGGGTAACCCATTCCCACTCTCCCTCCCACCCTCCCTTTCTCCCATTCCAGGAGGAAGAGCCTGGAGTAGGACAGAAAGGCAAAGCCTGGTGGTGGAGTGCCCGATATCCATTCCCTCACCTCCTCCCCTTACCATGTGGGTCGGACACTGGTACAAGCCAGAGAGGACTTGGACGCCCCATGTGGAAATTCTGAAACATCCACGTCCCACTGACCGATTAAGGAGCAATGTTCAGTGAAAGACAATTGTCACTTTAAACCCACTGGCAGTTCCAACGACAGTCGTTTCACATCCAAAAATAGACACAGATACCTCATTACACAGAGACACAGACAAAAAATAAACAGAAGTATTGGCAAACACCCCAATATACAAACACACACAATATTTACAGGGAGATAGGCATACACACACAGAGACATATACAGTCACATACAAATAAACACAAACACAGTTAACATAGAACATAGAACAGTACAGCACAGAACAGACCCTCCAGCCCACGATGTTGTGCCTACCACTGATCCTCATTTATGCACCCTCAACTTTCTGTGAACATATGCATGTCCAGTCGTCTCTTAAATGTCCCCAATGACCTTGCTTCCACAACCGCTACTGGCAACGCATTCCATGCTCTCACAATTCACTGTGTAAGGAACCCGCCTCTGACATTACGTCGATACTTTCCTCCAACCAGCTTAAAACTATGACCCCTCGTGTTAGTCATATCTGCCCTAGGAAATAGTCTCTGGCTATCGACTCTATCTATGCCTCTCATTATCTTGTATACCTCAATTAGGTCCCCTCTCCTCCTCCTTTTCTCCAATGAAAAAAGTCCGAGCTCAGTCAACCTCTCTTCACAAGATAGGCCCTCCAGTCCAGGCAACATCCTGGTAAACCTCCTCTGAAACCTGTCGAAAGCATCCACATCTTTCCTATAATGGGATCAGAACTGATTAAGAAACACATAGGTTGATACACAGACAGACAGACGTAGACACACAAACACACAGATAACAAGCAAATAGACGCACACACACACACACACACACACACACACACGCACACACAGGCATATACACACATACAGACGCGCACACACTAACACACACAGACACACAGAGGAACAGAAACAAGTGTCATTAAGATGCAAATCGATATGTTTCGGATTTGTAAGGGAATCAAGGATTCTAGGGAGAAGGCAGAAGAATGAGGTTGAGGTACATATAAGAAATTACTTAACGGAATTTTACAATCGATGGGCCGAATGGCCTCATTCTGCTCTTTGCTTTAATGTTCTTGTGGTGTTGTGCTATCAGGTATTCTCTTTCTGAGACAGCAGCAGAGGCTGGGTTTGATACATATTTGATTGGAAAGGGTCAGTGGGAATTGGGGCAGGTTTGAAGTCCAGAATGCTTTCTGGCTATTCCTCATTATTGTGTCCTTATCTCTGAAAAGAAGTGGTTATTTGATGTTAGGTTAACTTTGTTTAAAATAACGGGTGCCACAATGACATAAGGGCGTCACTTTCACTTTAGTGTTCTGCTATCTGTGGTGTCCTCATCCTCAGGGAGCAGTGAAGACTCGGTTGTTGAAGATATTCAACACTGAGCTTGACTGATCTTTGCTGGACAGGGGAGTCAATGTTTATTGGGAACAGACAGGAGAAGGACAATCGGATTAGTTATGAGTATTCTGAATGGTGCAGCCAAAAGTCCAACTACTGCCCCTACCGCATGCGCTGTGCCATCAATCCACCCTTGAGGCTGTTACAGAGATGTACTGCTGCCCCGACCGCATGTTTTGTTCCCTCAATCCACCCCTCAAGGTGATCACAGAGATAGACTGCTGCCCCTACCCCATGTGTTGTTCTCTCATTCCACCCCGAGGTTCTTACAGAGATATACTGCTGCCCCTTCTCAATGTGTTGTTCCCTAATCCAGCCATCGAGGCTGTTGCAGAGATATACTGCTGCACCTACCCCATGCGTTTTCGCTCAATCAACATCTCGATGCTGTTACAAAGTAGGGGACCACCCCTTTCAATCAGGCTGGATCGTTATAATGAAACGGTAGAAGACCATTCTTCCCCTCGAAGGAGTTACACAGGAATAGAGAATGAAGTAACTCAGCTCGTTGAGTACATTACACAGCCCAGGAGGAGACCATTCAAACCACCTTAGGTGCTACGCAGGAACGGGGAATCTGACGCTAACGGGAAATAGAGAGTCGAGATAAATGTTTATTTTCAGGTTGCAAAGCTGTAACTTGCGTATTGCTGTAGAGATCACTGTGGGATCGTCAATGACAAATAATCTGTATCAAAGAAGGGAACTGAATGGCGCGAAACTCAATTAGCGCATCACCAAGATGATCATTCAAGATGTCGTCAAATGGAGGTACTGAGTCTGCAATGTGATACAGACAGGGAAGGTTTGTGAGCAAACCTTCAGCAGAAAGAACATAAGATAAGTTGTCTATTGTGGCAGGAAGGATAAAACAATGGCGAACAATTTAAATGGAGAGAGATTGCAGAACTCTGTGATCCAGGCCATTTCCATGTTCCTGGGACATGAATCATATGAAGTCAGTCTGCAGATGCAGCAAATGATTTGGAAAGTAAGTGGAATGGTGCTGTTTCTGGCAAAGGTTATCACGTTTAATGAGGAATGTATTACTGCATCGGAATGGGGCATTGCTGAGATCACATCGGATACACTGTGTGCAGTTTTGATCGCCTAAACTTAAAAACAATATATATAATTCTTTCAGGAGATTTTCATAGATGTTTCCCTTCACACATTCCTGGAAGGAAGGCCTTTTTTTATGGGCTTATCAGTTTTGATCTGAGATGAGAAATCTTCTTGGACCATACATGACTTTCTGAAAGGTGTTTCAGCTGGATGCATGTTTCCTCTTGATAAGGAGTTTAAGTCTAGAGAATAATTTTAAGAATAAGATGCATTGATATCAACACACATATTATATAGACATCGACCGATATTTACAAATCACACAGACGCATATAAACATGTCATCAGATGATAAAGCAGGGACTTTTTCTTCTAATGAAAGGCACTGTGGACAACAAGAGCGATGACACACCTTCATATCGTCCATTCTCATCCGTTCCAGAGAATGCTCCAGGAAAGCACTCATGGCCCAGTTTGATGTTCAGTTGACATTATTGCATGGTTCAACATACAGAGGGAGAAAAATATTCCCTGCCTGAGAAGCAGCAGCTGATGGATCCCTCTCTCTTACTTTGTCCACAGATCGCAAAATGTGAGACCATAAAATCCCTGAGTTATATTCACCACTCGTGAAGGATTCCTAGTGAGGTCTCATTGGAAACTCTCCACTGCTGGAAGCAAAGGGAGTTCAGCCAAATCCAACGGTTCCACAAATAAATCCCATTACCAGCAGCTTATGTGAGCAGAATAATTTCAAAGGCAGAAGAACATTTGGGGCAATCTATCTTTTACCATTTGTTGTGAGTTCAACTTCCTGCATTTCACATTTTTCTCAAAAATGACCCAGTCTGAGTCCTATACAATTGGTCATAACACTAAACTGGCTACATTTAAAATTTGATGTGATCAGTGGAGGAGTGGGACTGGAAAAGGACAGTGACCCTCAACATCTGTCGGAACACAAATGAAAAACTCTTACTGGACTATTCAAGTGGGAATTCCCTTTACCAAACGTTTGTGGGGCCTGGATGTTTGCATTTGTTCAAAGTTGTGATGTATTCAAACATTTGACAGACAAGTGCATGTAGGAAAATTATATGCAGACAGAAAAGTGCTGCTGAAACCACAATCAGAGCAGCTACGATCTTAGTGCCTTGTGGAGCAGTGACAAAGTATCTAATGACCCATTCCTGCTCCTCAGTCCAATGTTTCTATGTTCAATTCAGACCCTCAAACCTCCTGCACTGTTGTTGATGGGGGCGTCTTGCTCCAAATACCTGGTCCACAGTAACACAGGATCTCATCATTCCCTCCAGGCTGTCACATAGTTTGGTGTCGGTTGGAAAATGTTACTTCAAAACCCAGGCTGGGTTCGAAAGTCAACTCTGGTCTCTTTACAGAGTGTCTCCTCTCTGTAACTTGTGCTTCATTTGTTGGTCATGGTATTTTTGGGGGCCAAAAATCTTCTCAGTCCCGGAACATCTCTTCAGGAGATCCTCAGGGTAACTTTCTCAGCGCAACCATCTTCAGCTGCTTCATCAATGTCTTTCCCCATCATAAGACCGGAGGTGGGGATGGTCCCTGAGGGTTATACAATGTTCAGAACATTTTGTCTCCCATCAGATCCTGATGAAGTCTGTGTCCGTGATCAGTAAGACCCGGACAGCATTCAGGCTTGTGCTGTTAAAGTGTCGGTAACATTCATGTAACAGTGCTGTCAGACACAGTTAAAGGAGGAGCTCATTCGACACCTCAAGCTGGTTACATACAGAAATATGGAAGCCATTCAGCCCGTCGAAACTATTGACCAAGAAGAGGGACAGCCCATTCAATACTCCTACTTGTTCCACTGGAAGTGAAGGGGTCTGGTCAGTACATCGAGGTTTTGAACAGGATCAGGTAGAGCCCAATCAGACCCATGAACCTGTTCTATGGGACCTGGAGGAGGCCATTCAGCCCCACGAGATTGTTATACATGAACAGGAGGGTGTCATTAATGCTCCAATACAACAAACCAATGGAGCAGGGACTGCACTCATGGATGGCTGTACGAGGTTCCTCGTGGGTCCATTGCCGGTGGAACGTCTGCTACTTTAACGTGGTTTGCTGGCAGTGAGGAGGGAAGCCAGATATTTTGCATCAAGTCTCAAAGAGGCATCTTCCATCTCTGAGTAGACAGACACATGTTCTCCATGGACGTCAGAAAATGATGGGAATGGTTAACTGTTTGAGAATGAAAGCATTATAGCTGCTGTCAGGATTTTGTATAAGGTTATGTTCAGTGTAGGATCACATACGATAAGCACTATATTCAAAGTCGGACCTTTTCTCTCTCTCTCTCTCCCCTCTCTCTCTCTCTATCGATATAGGGAGTGGGGGTGGGGTGTGGGGAACGTCCTCAGAGTCTCTTGTAACCCGATTAAAAACAAACCATGGATTTTATCACCGTATCAATGTCTGTTTAGAATATCATGAGAGACGTCCATTCCCTTTAAGTTTCAATGCAATCATCTTTCATTCTCTCACAGCGCTAAATATTAATCTTCATTCACCCCTCATTTTACCATCATCCCAGGGATTAGTCTGGTGAAAAACCTTGCACTCTCTCTGTGGCAGGACGATTATTTCTTGTAAAGGAAGAAAAAACTGTCCACAACGTTCCAAAGATTGCCTCAACCGCACTCTTAAGGTTGATCACATTAATCCCTTTTCCTCCCTGAGACATCTCCGTTTCTTTCCGGTGGTGAAAAAAAAACTTTCCTTCTCGCTACACTGCGACTGACGAGGAATTTAAAAGCTCCTTACATCCATGTCTGAGCATCAACAAAGCCAACATCAGAGGTGCCACGCGAGTTGAACATCACGCTCAGGAAATGACTAAGAAAGATTGAAATAAGGAATGGTCACCCACCTGAATGGAAATAAGCTGTAGAAATATTGGAAACAGGCAGAAGAAGGGAGCTATCTTCCCTTTTGTTCTTCCCTCATCGGTCAGGCAGCATGTTCTGCCTATCTTGAACTGAGTGGCTGGTTCAGCTGTTCCACAGGACAGTAAATAGTAAAACACATTGCTGTGGGTTGACAGTCACATAGAGAGCTGATCAGGGAAGGATGACTCATTGCCTTCTCTAAAGGACATGAAGCAAGCAGATGGGCTTTTTATACTTAATGATGATGGATTCACTTCCATGCCAGCAATTTCCTTCATATTAACAGATTATTATTCTGTGGCTCTAGATCATGCGTCAATGACTTGACACCATGCATTATCTTCCCGTCAGAGAGTTTCTGTTCAGAGAACAATTTAAACATTGTAAGTGCAATTACGTTGTGATGGACATGTTTTTAGAAGGGGCTTGAAACAGTTGATTCCGGATTTATCAGAGGGTGAAAAGATGGTTTACTCAGAAGGTGCACTGTGCCTGAGGAGGAGACTGGAATATCATGATGGGGGTATTGGAGAGGATATGGAGATATCGACCTGAGCAGGGCTAGAAGGATTATGGCGTTTTAGAGTTCTTCCTCGCAATTTTGTGAGTAACTTGAAAGTAGTAATTGGCTCATTATAATTTCTAAAGAATGGAATGTTTGTTTGGAGCTGAAGACGTAGACTTCCACCTTTCCTAATTTTAATAAAATGAGCAACAATTCAGTTTAACCTGCTTTAATAGACTTACCAGGAACACCAACTATAGCGAGGATGGAACAGTAACCAGCTTGAATAACAATCAGTACATCATAGATCCATCATGCTAATGATATCCAAGGTTGGGAAAGCCAGTAAAGACGGTAGTTTAAACTCCTGTCCATTGTTGGAACACTCCAGTCTAAAGTTGTCAAATTGTGATCCATTGTTGGTACATTCCAGTCTAATGTTGCCAGATTCGGATTCGTTGTTGCAGCATTCCAGTCTAATGTTCTCAAATTCTGATCAATTGTTGGATCATTCCAGACTAACGGACACAGATTCTGTTATTTGCTCCCCCTCTCTCTGTAGCTGCTAATTCCTGTTAGTGCTGCGGGTGATGCTCCCACTCATTCTATGGGATAACACATTGAACTGTGTCTCTCAGTAATAGAAAAGCAAACCCTCCAGTGACACATTTAGGATCAAAGGAGACTGACATTAATCACAGTCAGTGAGCAAATAGGTCCAACAAACACCTTTCAATTCAATACTGTTTTATTAAAATTCAAAATAATGAATGAAATTTACACATCCTGGATTAGATAAGTGAGGGTGAGTGAAGGAACGAATGTTGGGGCTTGTAGATCAACTGAATGTAACCATGCAATCTGCATGTGATATGGAAGAAATGCTTTAGGTTTATTGGAACATAAATATGCTTCTCTGCTCAGTAATTACAATATCAGTAAAACATTGAGAGAACGTTTACAGTCCATGACTGACAAGAAAATGTGTCTCAAAGAGCGTGGGATTATAACAGATAGACGGTATGGATATGTTAAAAGAGAATTGTACCTAAGAGACAACGGGGACTGCAGATGCTAGAGAATTCAGTGTAGATAAAGTGTGGTGGCGGAAAAGCAACAACACTTCAGGCAGCATCCATGGAGCAAGAGAGTCAACATTTCACGCAGGACCCTTCTTCAGGACTGGGGAGGGGGAAGGGGGATGAAAGACAAATCGGTGGTGGGAGTGAGGCTGAGGGAAAGGTAGACAATAGGTGAATGAAGATGGGAGGTGATAGTGATAGGTCGGTGGGGAGTACAGAGAGGATCTGTAGGTCAGCTCGAGAGGGCGGATCTGAGTCAGAGAGTTGGATCTGGGATCTGGGTTGGGGAGGGAAGATTTGCAAATTAATGATCCAATGTTCATGCCGTGTGTTTGTTGGTTCCCGAGGCAGACGATGAGGTGTTCCTGGTAACATCCTGCCAAATCTCTTCTGAACCTTCTCCAGCTTAATAATATCGTTCCAATAACAGAACTGTGCAGGGTACTGCCGAAAGGCTTTACCAATTGCCAGTGCGATCCCAGCAAGATTTCCCAGCTTCTAAAATCAATGGTCTGAGCAATAAAGGCACCTCGAGACGTCAGTCTCCCTATATGCTACAAAGAATTATACCTGTGCCCTTGGCTCCCTCTTTTCTGCAGCACTATCACTGCACTACCATTAATTGTATAAGCCCACCCCTTGTTTGTTTTACCAAAATGCAATACCTCACATTTATCCAAGTTAAAATCCATCTGCCACACCTCAGCCCAGTGAGTGATATTACTACCCCCTCCCCTACCCCTTCAAATTTAAAAGACTCTCCCTCACAATAAAGCCTACAAACACCAGCCTTGACTTTCACAAAGACACAGAGCTTGGTTTGCCTTGCGCAGGCAGAGGAAAGAGTGGGTAAGGAGAGTCTGGAAAGGAAACAGTTGCCTAGTATCAATGAATAATTTTAGGAAGAGGGAAGCAACATGTTATAAGTTGGAAACAGTGACCGATGTTTGTTGTGCTTTTTTCGTCATGTACGGTGTTCAGTATTGGGATTATTTTGAGATACTTCATACTGCAGAGTGTGCTTACAGGATGTCTTTCCCAAATATTGCAGATTATACATAATAGCTGGAAATCGTAGCCTAGCAATTAAAGATGTTCATAGTTTGTCTCAATGACAAAGCACATGATCTCAACATCCTACAGTTGGGGCTAATAACTTTTATTTGTTTAACAATGAGAACTGTTGCTTGTGACTTTCAGTAATGCTAATCAGAATTTAATAAATCCGTACAGAGCTGAAACTTGACACTGAAAATATGACCCAAATTCTGAGCCTGATTTAAGTCTTGTATATTGGATATCATCTCTGCTCTTGTGCCAGAGTTCTGAATTCGGTTCCAGTCCATGAACTTGTGGCAGTGTCACAATCTCTGGAGCAGATGATCTGGATTCAAGTTCTGCCTGTTGTGGAGGTATGTCACAGCATGTCAGAACAGGCTGATGAACACACAGGGGAATCATGTCTCAGCTTGAGAGGCTACTGCTGAGTGGTTGTAGTGTCCCTACTTCTGAGCTGAAAGGTCGAAGGTCAAATACCACAGAGATGTTTAACCCTATGTCGGAACTTAGATTAGATTTCCTACAGTGTGGAAACTGGTCCTTCAGCTCAACAAATCCTACTGACCCTCCGAGGAGCAACCCACCCAAATCCATTTTCCTCTGATTAATGCACCTAACTCTATGGACAATTGAGCATGGCTAATCCACCTGACCTGGATTGTGGGAGGAAACCAGAGCACCTAGAAGAAGCCCATGCAGACACAGCGAGTTTGTGCAAACGCCACACAGGCAGTCACCCAAGGCTGGAACACGTTGATTATAATGGTTTTAGAATTGTGACTTGATGAAGACGGAAAAGATTCCAGTATTGAATTTCAGAATTTTGGCCAGTGATAATTGAAAACGCAGCCATTCGTGTTGACTGGAGTCACATCTGCACTTTCTAGAGGTTTATTCAATCATGGGAAGGATGAATAGTCAAGGTCTATTTCCCAGGGTAGGGGAGTCCAAAACTACAGGGCATAGGTTTAAGATGGGAAGAGAAAGATTAAGAGGGACCTAAATGTCAACTTTAACACGCAGAGGGTGGTGCGAGGACGGAATGAACTGCCAGAGGAAGTGCAGGAGGCTGGTACAAGTGCAACATTTAAAAGGCATGGGTGTATTAATAGGAAGGGTTACGAGGGATATGGGACAAATGTTGGCAAATGTGATGAGATTAATTTCTTAGACTATCAATCATTATACAAACCCCATCCAAGAATCAACCATTCCTGACCTAATATTTAAATTTGCTATTCACGCTTTCTGCAATTCTCATCTAAATCATTAATATAACTGAAACAAAAACGTAGATCCAACACATTTTCCTGTGCTTCACGGCTGGTCCCATGTTTCCAGTTCGAGAAACAATCCTTCATGAGCACCCTATCTCCAGACATTAAACAGGTGTATAAACAGAAACACGCGCACACAACCCGCCAACAACACCCTGTATCCTGCCATTAAACAGATATACACAGAAACACGCACATGCAGCCCTCCACCACTACCCGTCTCGTGCCGTTAAACAGGTACATACAGAAGCACACAGATACAACCCTCCTCCACCACCCTGTCTCCTGCCATTAAACAGATCAACACAGAAACACGCAAACAAGCCTCCACCACCACTCTGTCTCCTTCTATTGAACAGATATACAGAGAAACACACACACACACCAACACCCGGCTGTCTCCTGCCATTAAATAGTTATACACAGAAACACGCACAGAAAACCTACCACCACCGCCCTGTCTACTGTCATTAAGCAAATATATACAGAAACAAACACATAACCCTCCACGACCACCCTGGCTTCTGTCATTAAACAGATATAAACAGAAACACACACACGCAGCCCTCCATGTCCACCCTTTGCCCTGTCATTAAGCAGATAGACACAGAAACACATACACACGCACACAGAGCCATATTGGGACGCAGACAGGGTAATGTCTTTAATATAGAGAGGTCATTTTTGAGTAAAACATGTATCAAGAGTTACAGCGGGAAGGGGGGAATTGTTTTGAGAAACATATCAGGATGAAGCGAACAGCAAAGCAGACTTGATGGGCCAAATGACCTTATGCTGTGTGGCCTTAAGACGGCAGAATATTTTCCCAAGTGTGCAATGGAGGCTGAGTTTGATAAATACTTTACTGAACAGTCAGTTGGACTGTGGGATAGGTTTGAGGGGCTGCAAGGTCCAGAAATTTCTGTATTTGTTTAAGATTAAGACACATTCATTTTAACACACTTATTGTGAAGACATTAAACGTTTTATTGTTATATTACGCAGGCACATGTAGACACATCTACAAATCTAGTAGAGCCAATTTTTGTTAATGAAGTGATTCTGTGCATGACAGCCTCATTGATGCGCCTGCATGGAGCAGGGAATGTGATGGCGTCATATAGATCAGACAATATTCAAGGAGAGCTCACATGGTACAGTGTGGGGTCTGATAACATCACAGATTCAGCTCAGAGAAAGAAAAATGTAACCTACCTGAGAAGGAACAGTCTATTGTTCCCTTTCGTTTTTCCTGTCCCTCATCACAAGAATGTTTGAGAGCTAAAACAAAAGCGTAGTCGGTTTTACCACTCATGGAGGATTCCTGATGAGAATCTCCCCACTGCTTGAAACAAAGGGAATTCAGACAAATCCAACTGTTCCAGCAAGGAATCACATTGTCCGAATTTTGTGTGAGCAGACTAACTTCGGAAGTAATTATTCAGACTCGATAGAGAGGGGGACAGACAGGAGATTCTGTGACTGCAAATGGTAATCCGGGATGGTGTGTAACCTCCCACGTGCCAAGGTCTACGATATCTTCGAGCGGGTGCAAAATGTTCTCGGGGGGAAGATGTTATAAGTCATTGTGCAGTTGGTACAAATGACCTAAGTAGAAATAGTGATGAGGTCCTGCAGAGTGATTATAGAGAGCTAGGGAAGAGGATAAAAACCAGGAACATGACAGCAGTAATCCCCGTGATACTTCCAGTTTAATGTGCTATTGAGGGTAAGAGCAGGAGGGTATAGAAGATGAATGTGTGAGTAAAGAATTGGTGCAGGGGGCAGTGGTTTAAATTTTTAGATCACTGGAATCTTTTGTGGATGACAGGGGTGACCTGTTCAATAAGGATGTGTTATACCTGAACTGGAAGTGGACCAATATTCTGGCAGGCAGATTTGCTAGTGCTGCAAGAGAGGAGCTCAAATAGCTTGGCTGTGGTGGTGGTGGGGGGTGGGGGTGGGGGTATGTCATCCTCAACAGCAGGGAAAACAAGTGCGAGGCTGGAAGGAGATAGAGTAATGAGAAACAGTAAAGTGAAGAGATAGGTTAGGTTGGAACACGGCACGGAGCAAGGAATGCCTGTTGGATTAAATTGCATCTGTTTCAATGCAAGAAGTATTGCATTGAACTCTGGAGTGGATAGGTACATGAGACTGGGATATTATAGCCATTACAGAAACACGGTTAACAGAGGGCCAGGACTGGCAGCTGACGGTGGGACAGAGATAGTGGAAGGAGGGAAGGGGGAGTTGCATTTCTGATTAAGGCGAGAATCACAGCCGTGATCAGAGATAGAATAACTGACGTATCATCCAGGGCGGCTTTGTGGGTGAATTTAAGAAATAAGAAGGGATTGGTGACATTATCGGGCTTGCAATGTAGTCTCCCGAACAGTAAGCAGGAATTAAAGGAACAAAAGTACGAAGAGAGATTGGGGAGACTTGCGGAACCAATAGGATTGTCATATTGGGAGATTTTAATTTTCCTAACATGCACTGGGACTGACATAGAACTAAGGGATTTGACGGGGTGAATCTATTAAGTATGTTCAGGTAAGTTTACTCAAGCAGTATGGAGAGAGGCCTACTCAGGAAGGGGCAAAACTTGGCCTACTCTTGGGACATAGAGCAGAACAGGCGGCTGAGGTGATAGTGGGGGAGCACTTTGGAACCAGTGCTAATAGTTGTATTAATTTTAAAATAGCTATGGAGAGGGACAAAATTGGTCAGCAGTTTCAGGTTCAAACTTAGGGCAAGGTGAATTTTGATGGAATCAGATATGAGCTTACAGGGGTTGATTGGAGCCAAATGGACCTCTAGCAAATAGGAGGCCTTTATAAGTGAGATAGCTAGAGTTAAAGGTCTCCACGTTCCTGTAAAGGTAAAGGGCAAGGTTCATTGGAAAAGGGAACCCTTGATGACAAGTGATACTGAGGCATGGCTCAGCTTCAGGCAGCTGGTATCAAGGGATTGCCTGGAGGTATACAGGGGATACAGGAGTTTACCGAAGAAGGAGAAGATCATGGTGAATCCAAAGAGGTTATTTAAATATATTAAATAAAGGAGAATCACTGCAGTGAGAATATGACGCCTCAAAGACCAAAATGGACAGGTGTATGTGCAACTGCAGGAGATGGGCAAGGTTCTCAATTAATATTTCTCCTATGTGTTTACGATGGTGAAAGACAGGAAGACCTGGGAGCTTGAGAGGTTAATGGTGATATCTTGGGGTAGTCCATATCATTGTTGGATGTATTAGAATGTATGCATGTGGATTTATCTCCTGGTTCTGACCAGATGTATCAAAGAATAAGGCAGGAGGCTAAAGATGAAACTACGGGGACCACTGGCTGATATTTTTACATCATCGTTAATTACAGGTGAGGTCCCAGAAGGCTGGAGGGTAGTGAATGTTGTGTCCTTATTCAAGGAGAGAAGCCAAGAAAAAACCTGGGAACTATAGAGCAGTAAGCCTAACGTAAGTGTGCTGATGAGAGTGAGGGAAGTTTTCAGAATTTGCAGCAGGACGTCGATTAGCTGGGGAAGTGGGCAGAGAAATAGGGAAATGGAGTTTAACATAGATAAGTGTGATGTCTTGTATTTTGGAAAGTCAAAGCAAGGTGGGAATTTCATGGTGAATGACAGGGCCTTAAGGGGTGTACTGGAACAGAGGGTCTTTGGAATTCAGGTGCATGGTTCTCTGAAATGGAGTCACCGGTAGGGAGGGCAGTGAACAAGGGTTTTGGCACATTGGCCTTCATCAGTCAGGGCATGAGTTTAGAATTTGGGAAGTTATGCTGTCGTTATACCTAGTGTTGGTGAGGCCGCACTTGTAGTGTTGTGTTCCGTTTTGGTTACAATGCTCTCGGAAAGATGTTGTTAAACTGGAAAGAACACAGACAAAATTTACAAGGGTGTTGCCAGGACCTAATCATCTGAGTTACAGAAGCGGTTGGACAAGCTAGGATATTTATCTTCAGAGCATAGGAGACTGAGGGGGAGGGGATCCTTGAAAGGGGTGGTACAGTGGCTCAGTGGTTAGCACTGCTGCCTCATAGCACCAGGAACCCGAGCCTTGCACATATGTCTGTGTCGAATTTGAACATTCTCCCGATGTCTGCATGGATTTCCTCCGGTGCTTCAGTTTCCTCCCAGAGTCCAAAGATGTACAGGTCGGGTGAATTGGCCATGCTAAGTTGCCCATAGTTATCGTTGCCGGAGTCAGGGGTAAATATAGACAAGGGGAATCAGTCTGGGTGGGTGACTGTTGAAGGGGTCGCGGTGGACTTGTTGGCCAAAGGACCTGTTTCCATACTCTAGGGAATCTAATCTAATCTGAACTGTACAAGATCAAGAGAGGCATGGATATGGTGAATGGACACAGCCTTTTTTGTCAGAGTTGGGGAATTTAGGACTAGATAGCATCAATTCAAGGTTAGAGTGTAAAATAAAAAAAAAGGTACAATATAGCCTGAATTTTTACACAGAGAGCGGAATGAGCTGCCAGTGGAAGTGGTTGATGCATTTACATTAACGATATTTAAAAGGCACTTAGACAAGTACATGGATAGGAACGATTCAGAAGCATATTTGCCAAGTGCAGGGAAACAGGGTTAGAGTAGATGGACATTGGGTCAGTATGGACCAGTTTGCGCCAAACGGCCTGTATTCATGCTGTAGGACTCTATGACTCTATAAGTTGAAGAACATTTGTGCCAAATGCTCATTTTTTTCTTTTGTCATGGGTTTGAATAGTACTGGCACAAAGTTCTTTCAATTTAACGTTGCAGAGATATTGCTTTTCAGTTTGTTATTAGACGTGTGTGTGTGTGTGTGTGTGTGTGTGTGTGTGTGTGTGTGTGTGTGTGTGTGTGTGTGTGTGTGTGTGTGTGTGTGTGTGTGTGTGTGTGTGAGAGAAATATCAATATACATGTTTGCAATATCCTCTCATCATTCTTTTTTCCACCATAGCTTGAGTAAGTTTGTTTTGGTCATAAACGTGTTGTTTTAGCAGATTAGAGAAATCTGCCTGACTTGTTTCTAACACTGACTCTGACACCCTCTGATAACTATATCCTTGGCCATATATCCAGCTTAGTTATATTTAAATGTATTTGTGACCAATGGAGGAGAGGAACTAGAGGAAGAGTGATCCAAAAACACAGGGAATAATAGATTCAGTGAGCCAAACATCAGTGTAGGGATGGTTGTTGGAAGGTATTCTGAGGGATAGGATTTACATGCATTTAGAAAGACAAGGGCTGATTAAGGATAGTCAACATGGATTTGTGCGATGGAAATCATGCCTCATTAATGTGATTGAGTATTTTGAAGAGGTGACAATGATTGTCAAAGGCACTGTGATGTACACTGTCAACACAAACATCAACGAGGTGTTGACCGAGGTTCCTCATCGTAGATAGATTACTAAGGTTAGATCACATGGAATCCATGGAAAGCTGACAAGTTGGATATAAAATTGGATTGAAGGTAATGGATATTTTTTCCAGAAAATGGGCTTGTAGCCAGTGTTGTGCTAAAAGTATCAGTGCTGACATCACGGTTTTTTTTAATCGTGTATATAAGTGACTTGGATGTAAATATCGGAGGGACGGGTCGTAAGTTTACAGATAACATCAACTAAATGATGCAGTGGACAGTGAAGGAGATGAGTAGAACGGCACCCTTGACTATCAAAGGGCCCAGGACTGACGGATGGATTTTTTAGTTTAGATATTTGTGAGGTTTTGCATTTTGCTAAGTGAATGCAGGGTAGTGCGCTGTGGAATGTTGCTGAACAAAGAAATCTATGGGTGCAGATTCATACTTCCTTGAAAGTGGAATTGCAGGTGGACAGGGTGTTGAAGAACACGGTTGGAATGCTTGCCCTTAATCGGTCAGAACATTGAGTATAGGAATTGATGTGGCATGTTGCGCCTGTAGAAGACGCTAGTGAGGCCACTGTAAGAATGCTGCGCACAATTCCATTGGCTCTGCTGGTGGGAGGAGTATGAGACGGCGCAGTAAATGTTTATAAGTATTTTCTGGTACTGGAGGGTTTGAGCTTCATGGCGAGGATGAATAGGTTGAGGTTTTTTTTCCCCCCTGGATGAGCAGAGGCTGAGGGGTGGCAGAAAAGTGGTTTATAAAATCACGAGGATAATGGATAGTCTGACTGGCCAAGGTCTTTTTCCCAAGTTAGGGAGGCTCCAAAATTAGACTGCATAGGTTGAAGCTGAGAGGGGAATGATATAGAGTGTCCCTTAGGGGTAACATTTTCACGCAGAATGTGGAGCAGTTGTGGAAAGTTCTGTCAGAGAAAATGGTGAAAGCGAGTACAGTTACACATTTAAAATATATTGGAATAGGAGCATAAATAGGAACGATTCAAAGGGATATGGGTCAAATGGTGGCAAATGGGACGAGATCAGATTGGGATATCTGGTTGGCGTGGGCAAGCTGGAATAAAGGATCTGTTTCCATGCTGAATGGCTCTCTGATTCTGTAAGAGGGATGAGGAAAAATTCTAAAAAGGGCCTTTCGAGTGGGAATTTTCTTCCCCAGAAGTTTGAGGTGCCTCTTTGTTTACATTTATTCAAAGCTGAGTTAGTAGATAAGTGATAATAGGATAGAGACAGGAAAGTGGGGCTGAGACAACAACCTGATCAGCCACAATCTTACTGCCTAGTGGAGAAGGCTCAAAGTGTCTAATTAACCACTCCAGCTCCCCAATCCCATGTTTCTATATTCCATTCAGTCCCTCAAAGCTGCTAGACAGAAGCAGTTAGAGAGGCCACTTACTGCTATCACCTGGTGCACAGGAACAGACAAGACCATTCTTCTTCTCAAGACTGTCACACACGGTTTAAGGTGATTTGGAAAATGTAATTGGAAAACCCAGGCTCATCTCTCTTCACATAGCTTCTCCTCCCTGCAACTTGGGCTTCATTTGTTGATCATGTTGTAGACCCAGATTCACTGTGAATACAGCCCCTATGCCTCACCCAGAGATTGCTCACAAAATTCTCTGCTCTCTCTGACATTCACTACCCTCTGTTTGAAGAAAACATTCTCTGCTTCGACACCATGACTTATTAATATGAACCAAAGAGGAAACACTGGGACTCAGGTAATAGGGACTGGACCTGAACACAAGACGGTATTTGACTGAGGATGACATCAAGGAGTCTGAGCAAAATCGCACTCAATGAGAATTGATTGTGATCGCTCCACTTTTTGGAGTCATTCACAGCGCAAGGGAAGATGATTATCATCGGTGGACATCACTCATCTCAGCCATGGGACGCAACTATAGAGATCCTCAGGGTAGCTCCCTCAGCTCAGGCAGCCCCAGTTGGTCATAAAAGAATCCCTACAGTGCGAAAGAAGGCCATTCAGCCCATTGAGTCCAAACTGAGCAGAAGTGGGGATATTTACTGAAGTTTGCATAACATTCAGAACAAGTTGTCCCTCTTCAGCTCTTGAAGCAGTCAGTGTCCAAGTGCTACAAGATCCTGACAACACTCAATATCATGCTGTTAAAGTCTGGGTAACATTTATGTAAAAACACTATACATTTCTACAGTAAATGGTGAAGCTCATTCAGCACCTCAATCTGGGTTCACAAACATATGGGGAAGTCATTCGCCCATCAAACTATTACAAGATGTATGATCGTTTATTCAGTCCCTCCTGCCTATTACACAGGGAGAGAAGGAATCTGCTCACTCCCATGCATCATTTACACGGGATCAGAAAGAGATTATTTCACCCCTAGAGTCACTTAAAAAGGAACAGGAAAAGGTCGTTCAGTTTCTCAAGTCACTAATACAGGAACAGGAAGGTGTCAGAGATGCTCCAACATCATAAACAAATGAAAGGACTGCACGGATAGACTGCTCTGACCTGGTCCACATGATTTAATTACTCATAGTACATATGTGCTACTTTAACACGGATTTCTGGCAGTAGGAGTGAAACCAAGTTTTTTAAACATTCTCCAAGGTGTCTTCCATCTTCAAGAAAGCAAACCCATGGTCTCCATGGAGGTCAGTCGCTGAAGAGGAATGGTTAACTGTTTCAGAATGAAGTTACTGTGGCCGCTGACAGGATTGTGTACAAAGTGACATTCAATGCTGTGTCACACAGTAACTACGCACTAAAATATTCAGAATTCATTCTGAGCCTGTACCTTTCTGACAAACAACATGGGGGCTCTACACAAGCACTTAAACTATCGGGAATCAAACATCCAAATAAAAGTATGAAGCTTTCACCCTATTCAGCTGTTTGGGACATCATGAGTATCCATCCATAACCATCAAGTTTCTACTTCGTTATTCTCTCACAGTGCTACAGATTAAACACATAGTTCCTGCACTCTCTGCTGATGGTACCACCATGCCCGGGTTTAGTCTGGTGAAAGTCCTTTGCATGCTCTCGGTGACAAATTAATCAATATTTATAAAACAGACCAAATGTGTACACAATGCACCACATACTCTCTCAAAAAACAAGAGCATGTCCTACCTCTGATACTTCAATCATTTTGTATGAAGAGCTACATATAATTTACTTCCTGCCCTGTAAGAATTCGGTTAGTGACTTATGATCAAGGACATCCAGGTCCTTTTCAACAAAGCCACTTTCCAAACACTCACAAGTAAAAAAAAAAGTACACATGTGAATTATGATATTTGGTGTTCATTTTTATACCATTGAACAGCTATTGCTCAAAAACTGATCCTGCTGATACCCAACAAGCCCTCAGTCCAGAAAAAAACTGCTCTTCTCGTATCTCCATTATCCAATTTTCAATCCATGTGGTATATATTCCATCTCTACCTACCCATGGACACTAACATTCCCCACTCACCTGTATTCAACCATGTCAAACATCTTCTGAAAATCAAAAACTCCACTCTCACTAGTTCTCAATTGTCGATATCACAAAAGACAATCTGCACAAACTCCAGCAGGTTTATCAAAGATCATTTCCCTTTCCTCAATCTAGGAATCTACCAAATAAGATCATTATTTCCCAAGCGTCTGGGTGTCACAATCCTTATAAAATTTTCCAAAGTTTTACTCACAGCTGACATCAAGCTGTTTTCTTTTTGCCCTGTCCGGCCTGTTTTAAATGTTTAGCTTTACAATAGCTGCTTTCCAGTCTGCAGTATCTTTTCCAGAATCTAACCAGCTTTGAAGAATAATTCGTAATTCTTTCACTAGCTCAGTTGTCACCTGCTCAATACTCTGGGTTGAAGATCATCACATGCAACAACATCCAAAATTTCAATTCGATTAGATTTTCAAAAGTATACTCTTCATTAATTCTAATTTCCTGCAGTTTCTAATTTTTACCAGTCACTCTCTGTTTCCTAGTATTTCTGGAAGTTAGTTTCTGTACATTCAGCTGTGGAGATTGAGCCATTGCATTTCTCTCAGCAAGCAGGTGGCTTCTGTCAGCTAGTGATATATCAGAGGATTGCCCTTCAGAGATGCTGAGTGTATAACCTACTCTGTGTGGAAAGTTCCAGAATCAATCCAGTTTTCTTCATCGTGAGTGTCAGCACAGTCCTGTCCCTTGTCTGAGACCACAGGTTACACTGAAAGAGGGGGCACAGCTCAGTGAGCGCATCATTTTTTAAACAAGCTGGATTCAAACTTTACCCCTGAATGGATCCAGTGTAGAAAAATGTTCCTGGAAATCCCAGGGAGAATAGTGCAGTGCCCTGCTCCCGTCTGCTGACAGAGCTTGCCTTCTGTGGAGTTTAAACTCCATTTGTTTCCCATGAACCCAGACACGCTGTAAATGCAATGTCCAGAGTGGTGTCACCAGACCCTCCTGTCTCCTGAATGAACCCAGCAGCTGACAATACAAACTCGGGGAAAGCATCCTCAGAACCTCACCTGATTTTCTAATGACAGCAGCAAGTTAATGTTCCCCCACCCATGGTGCACCCATTCAATGTTGAATTTGCCTCCATCTCCTCAGTTTCTCTTCCTGGCTGAGAAAGCTGTTACATCTTCACGCAGTCGCACATTAACAGTTCCTCTTTCCAAAGAAGCAGTTGACACTCTAACATTATGTTTCTCTATATCTCAGTAACGATACGTATTGGCCGATAGAGCTGATCACCACACTGAGAGAAGAGAGTAGAGTTAGAGGGAACATGACTCACGTTAAGCAGGGACATTCCAAAATAGATATAACATGCAGGAATATGCGAAAAGGGGAAATGCTAGAATAACTTTCCATTCTATTCTTCTTCCAGTCCATCATCAGCAATCCTTTTTCTTGCTTTTCCTTTCATTCTCTGTCTCTCTGTCTCTCTGTCTCTGTCTCTCTGTCTCTCTCTCTCTCTCTCTCTCTCTCCCTCTCTCTCTCTCTTTCTCTCTCTCTCTCTCTCTTTCTCTCCCTCTCTCTCTCTCTCTCTCTCTTACTGGACATTTCCCCATCCATTCAGCACAAACCTCCCGCTCACCCTTCCAACTATCCCTGATATAATAATATTAGTTACCAGTTGCATTCAGTTTTGACAGGATCAGTGAAGTCAAAACTTTATCTGTGTTTCTCCCGACAGACTGCCATACCTGCTGAGATTCTTCAAAATTCTTTCAGACGCTGGAGAATTTTATTTCAGATCTCCAGCATTCATAGTTCCTTGGTTTATTCACCTTTAATGTTGTTGTTTCCGGGATGCCAGCATCACTGGCAAGGGCAGCATTTGTTGTCCATCCTAAGTGCCCTTGAACACGCGGCCATTTGTCAAGGCAATATGGAGGGAAGCTAATTGTAGTGGGTCTGAAGTGACATTTAGTGCAGACGGAGCAAAAATGTTAGGTTTCTTTACCAAAGGTTATCAGTAAAATAAGAAAAGAAATCCAGATGGTTTATGGTTGCCATGAGTGAAATTAGGTTTCATTCCAATTTTTGTCATTCGAATTTAAGTTTAGTCATTGGCTATGTTAGGATTTCAAACAATGCTTTTAGAGTCATAACCTGTGCCTCTGAATGACACAGTCAGTGACATTGTTACTCTGATGCAGAGTCCCTGTTGTGAAGTAACTGTGGAGACAAGAGTAAGTTTGTGATCAAATATTTGTAACTGCAAGAGAGGTCAGATGAGAACTGGAGCCATATAACAAAGGGGTAGATGATGGCGAAGTAAGCAACAGAACTCAGGCAGAGTTGGAGAGTGAGAATATCATGCAGGTGTGTGTCGGCAGGTTTGATGACAGAGAGAATATGGAGACATAAAACAGTTCATGGTAAAAAGGGGACTCAAGGTCCGGAAAAGTCTTTTTCCTTTCAGATGTTTATGGGTAAGTAGTTTGGAAATGCATGAAATGGAAGTGGAGCTTGTGACTGAAAGCTTATGCATTTGTTAAATATAATAAACCAGAATAGCAATAACATTCAGCATCATTTATAGAATTGACAGAGATAAGCTTACTAGGAGCACGAACAATAGCAAGGATGGGATAGTATCCATCTTGAATAATAATCAGTACGGCTCATATCCACAACTCTAACCACGCCCAATCTTGAGAAAGATAGTAAAAACCCTCGAGGTTAAACTCCTGTCCATTGTTTGAACTTCCCAGTCTAATGTTCTCAGATTCTGATCCACTGTTGGAACATTCTCACGTTCTCAGATTCTGCTCTCTGTCTCTTTCTCTGTAGCTGTTGATCCCAAACTTGTTGAGGTTGACTCTGCCCTGAGTACTATGGCATAGAAAGCCGAAAGAAGCCCCTATTTATGGAAGAGGCTAACCCTCTAGTATCACAATTAAGTCCAGGGAGACTGATACTAATCACAGTCACTGAACAAACAGCTCCAGTTAACCCTTTTCATGACAACCCTGACCTACCACAATAATGCTTGGTCTTCGGGGGATGTTGATATCGCTGACCATTGGGCTAATGGCACATCTCCAATTGTAACGTTAGAGGTGAGGAGCAAGGGATAATGCTTTCTCTTCACAATCTCGATGGGTTCCTCAGTGTTTTGGCAGAATAGAAGTTGCTGGATTCCTGAGGCTGTCTCTGTCTGATCATCAGGCCTGCTGCATCTTTTCATTTTCTTTATTTATGTTTAACGTTGACTTTTGTCTGTCCAGTACGTGGGTTTAGGCATTTTTGAGAGACACCTACAGAGCCATAGACGATGTAGATACAGTCCCTTCCTTGTGTTCTTGCAGCCGCGGCTTGGTCCTGTGGAGTGATGGTCAAACTCTCACAGAACCAGGATTCTTAGTTTTACCTTTCGCCAGTTATTGCTGGGGTCTCAGCAGGGTTGGGAGGCTGTAAATCTCTCCTGGCTGCTTCACTTTCTTTCGGACATTTCTCTCGGAATTGTCGTTTGATGATCTTTCCCCCTGGATCAGAGAACTGCATGTTTCTTGAATTTGTTTTTTGACACATGTGTGTTTATTGGAAATACATATTGGAGAAGTTCCTCCAAAGTAGTTAAATAACCCTTGATTCTGCTAAATTTTCCAACAGAATTAAGTTATTCCAAGTTCCTCTTCCTTTTGTTATATTCTGTCGACAGTGTTTGAACAAATTTTGTTGTTTTTAGTGTCGAATATTTTGACAAAGTGAACTGTATTTGGAACACAGCAACTCACATTTACCAGCGGAATGGGCTAAGCTGGAAGAGTGACAGTTACATCAGGAATTATATCGGATACTCAATACACCTCACAGATCCCGCCCAGGCACATATAAGCCCAGATGAGATACCTGCTTAGCGTGAAGCACTGCATAACCAGGCGAGTGTATTGCTCAGCAGAAGATTGAACTCTATTTAGAGCTCACCAGTCCCCTACTTATCTGTCCAACAGTACACTGATCTATACACCTGGACTAGATAATCTGTTCAGCACAGGGCGTTGTGCAGAACAAACAGGGTCATTGTTCTATACACACAGGCTGGGTATCTGTGCAGCATGAGGATCTGTGTAGTGAATAGCAGTGAATCTATCTGTTAATCTTGAGCAGTTACCTTCCCAGCATACGCAAATGTGTACAGCAACCACTGAGTTGTTGAGTAACACTATGTTCGATCGCTGCCCAGCGTGGGGAAACTTGCAACACATGCTGGAAGTGACAGGATGTGCAGCTCTCATCCATTTACAGCTCCATATCTCCATTGCGTCATAGCAAGGGCTGCTGTGGGTGTGAAACTCAGTCCCAGAGAGAGGCCACGAATCAGTTGAACTACCACCAAATGGGAGGAGCTTGGTGAAAAGAGACGGTGAGATTGAGAGAATATAAGAGAAGAATCTGATGGTAGACTTAAAAATTCTGAAATGAAAACATTTCTATAGCATCTAGCAATATGGGGCTCTGTTTCCAGGAATGATGGGTGAACAGGATATTGGTGTCAGCTGGGATGTTGGAGAGCATTGGATGAGCATTTGTTCTGCAGCTTTGTAACTGGGAGCAGGGTCAGCAGTCTTCGACTCATTGGGCTGAATCTGATAATAATTTGTCTCAGTGTCATTTTCATTGACTGTGACAGGGAGATTGTTTTTCTGAGATTCCTGATGCAATCTTATCGATCTCACCTCATTAACTACCCACCCAATCCCATGGTGCCCCTCTTATTCAATGTCAGCCCAATTCTCAAACCCATCATGGCTAGAGGTACTCACTATCGTCTGGATGTCCCTGGATATTCTGTGATCGATTGCACTGGTGCCATCTTTAAAAGGCCAATGGGCACACAGTTGCGCTTTCTCAGTTTGGAACTGCCCTGCACAGTTTACTCCGAGCATGGCAGATAAGGGGCAATTACATCACGGTTTGTCGATACGGGCATGGAGGTCCTGGTGGATCAGCTAGTACAGACGGGAACCATTCTCTTCCCGGAGGGGGCGGCACCACCAGACCCACCGAGCATGGTCTGAGCTCACCACCCAGCTCAGTGCAGTATCTGCGGTCTGAAGAAATGTCCAGAAATACAGGACAAGCATCAATAACCTTCTGCACTCTGTCAGGATAGGTGTTACCGTATTCTCTTTGCTCCCTCACACTCACTGCATGTCTGTTACGGCGCCTTCCCCAGAATAAGGCTCCATCACTCTCACTACTGCATGCAGCACCTTCTCTCTCTCTCGCTCTCTCTCACTTATGCAACACCCCCACATTGTTATAAAATGTGATGGAGAGTTTCTAGAATTCTCTGGATGATGTAGTTTGTACAATGCTCCAGATAATTTTCAAATTAATACACAACTTCATCAAAATGTTCCTCCCCAATGTGTAATACATCAACGGAAGAAAGAGAGTTTTACTTTTTTTAAAAAATCACTCAGGATGAAAGTGCGTCATGAGGCCATTAAGCCTCTCAAATATGCTCCACTATTCAGACAAAGGGAGCACCTAAACACTTGAAGACTCACTCTCTTCTTGAAAACAGGCGCCACATTGGAGGTTCTCAAGTTTTGCTGGACCACTCCAGCCATCCAGAAAGTTATGGAATATTTCACACAGTGCCACCAGTCACTCTGAAACCACTTCTATTATAACCAGTTTTGAATTGCTGACGACCTGTTTACCCTTGATCTTATCTGTTGAGAAAAGCCTTGTTTGTCTTATTAGAGACAGTGCAAGATCTTCCATGTGTCTACAATTTTGTTTATATTATTGTAATTCTTTGTGACTTCCCCGTGAGGAACGATTTAAAATAATGTTTTAAATTATCAGCCTGTAGCCTGAAACGAAATCCGCAGTCACACCCTCCAGGTATCCCACATATTCTTTCCTGCCTTTCTTCCAAGGGTCACACACACATCATGAATGTTTTGTATTCGATATGGGAAAACTCTTGCGGTTAGTTTTTTTTCATGTTTCTTGCCAGTTTTGGAATAATTTTCTTGGCATTTTACTTTATACAATCTGCTTCTGGTTCCAAAAATAAACTTCCCAAAGCTGGCGGATGTGAGAGCTCCCCAATCCGAATTCTGTAGTTTGTGATTGATTAGTATCCTTCACAGACTTTGTGCATCATGGGCGGTTCATCTTCACATCTTCATATCATCTTCTTTTTGATTAGAGTCAATCATTGATGAGCGTTATGAAATATCTGCTTAAATGTCTCCCCCACATATCTACTGACCTTCACGTGGGTCTATTTTCACATTCCGTTTTAGACAATATATTAGACATAAATCTGCAATTGAAATGGTTGGCTCTTCTCAATCATTCGGGGGAACTTCTGTATGTGGCTGAACACAGGATCAGCTGAGAGTGACTCCATTATCCCAGTTTCTCTGGTTCCGCCATTTCTGTTCGATGATGCCACATGCCAGTGGGAAGCTTCTCACATGTCAGCCTTTTCTCTGAAACGAGAAATCCTCTCACTCCGGTGGACTGAAAATTCAACTGTGACTGTCTTATCTCCCTCACTTCTGCCCTCACTCTTTCCCCTCCTTCCCAGCTTTCACTGTACAAGATGCTGCTGGACCTAGAGTCATAGAGATATACAGCATGGAAACAGACCCTTCGGTCCAGTGTATCAAAGCTACCCAAACGCCCTGTCCAACACGGAGAGCCATACACCAGGAAATGAACGATAACACAAGGTGAACCCATTCATTGGTTCTGGAACTACAAAACACTGACGTCAATGACTCTACAGAGCTCTTAGTCATGGTCAGGGAGAGAAACAATGGGAAACACATACACATCAAACAAAGTTGATGACATTACAGGAATGGAAAAGATTCAGATGAATATGATAAAGAGTTTGAATATTGTAACAAATTGGAGACGTGACACCGGGGAAAGACCTAACTGAATGAGAATATGGAAATGGAAGTATTGCCGCATCAGAAACCAGGTTAGGTCGCTGAGTACAGGGCTGATGGGTGATTGGGTGTGAATTGGGGGTCAGTCACTAGAATTGAATTGCAGATATTTCAGCTCAAACTCGGCATTTTTGTGATGCTGTAGATCAAAGCAGCAGGAGCAGAAGCAGAATTGTGTTCAATCACCATCTGTAACTTTTTCCCCCGGGATAATCCCTCAGTCTATCATTGACATCATCCGATCTATGGTTCAGTGACAAGTGTGGATGAACATGCCAGAGTTAGAACCATGTGCACCTCAACCTGACTACAACCCATTAACGCTAATGCACTTGAATGGTTGCATTCCAAACAGCAGAACTAACACCTGACAGAGAGGGTGAAATGATCGCCAGACCAACAGATGAGATCTAAACTCTGCCGTCCTGCCATATCCAATTATAAAGGTCAATGCACTCTTAAACAACTCACTGGAGGAGAGGACTCCACAAATATCACAATCCGAAATAATGGAACAGCCTTGTACCTCAGTGTAGAAGATAAGGATGTAATATCTGCACAATCCTCAGCCAGAAATGTTGATTCGATGATCCACGTCACCCTCCCATCATGCCCACAGAATCACAGATGCCAACCTTCACCCAATTTGATTGGCTGCAAGTAACATGAAGAAACAGCTGAACACAGTAGATACGATTGAGGCAATGGGCCCTGACACCATTCCTGCAATAGGACTGAAGACTTGTGCTGCACAACAAGCCGTGTCCCTGGGGAAGCTGTTTCATTCCAGCTCCAACTCTGACATCTCCCTGGCAAAGTGGAAAATTACTTAGTTATGTCCCGTCCCCTAAGAGGAGAATAATTACAAACTGGCCATTTACCATGCGCTCAGCCCCATCGCTCTAGTGAATTTGGAGGGAGTTCTTTTTGATAGAGCAATCAAGCAGCACAGAAATAACCAGCTCAGAGTGTTTTTTGGTAGGTCCCCATGTGGAGATGATGCTGTTGTGGAAATGTCACTGGATTACTAATCCAGACCAAGTTAATGATCTGGCAGCTGGTGGAAGTTAAAAGCAATTAATAAAATGTTGAGATCTAAAGTCTGGCGGCATTAACAGTGACCCTGAAGCCAATGTCAATTGTAAACACCAATTGCCTTCCCCTAAGTACTTTCAGGAAGTGAGTATACCGTGCTTTCCTGCTCTGGTCTAAAAGTTACTCCAGACGCACAGACATATGATAAACTCTTCAATGGTCTCTGAATCGTCCAAGCAAGACGCTAAATTGTATCAAACTGTTCCAAGGTCTTAATGGATAAAACCGGACAGGACATTAGCCCTCGGAATAAGAATAGGGAATGGAAAACATAGTCTTGTTGATCCTGCAAATGTCTCCTTACTAACATCTGAGAGTTTGTGACAGCAGTTAAAAAGCTTTAACACAGACTGCACAGAAGCATCCGGAAAGGAGTAGGTCATTGAACACATTAAGCCTTTCCCATTCTAGTTAATGGAGAAAACCTCCTCAATGCAGTTTTCCACATACAGTGTTCATATCCCTTAATATGTTCAAACATAGGGATATATAAAATTAAAAAAAAACCTGCTGTAATCCCTTCGGTCCATCAATTTTGCTCCTTCATTCTAAATACAGGCAGTTCTCCGATAATGTGTGTTTATCAAACTCGACTTCAATACAACACGATTCGTGAACTGTGCAACTTTCCTTATAAAGCGAGCTCACGATTACTGGAACACGTTCCTTCCCTGGCACCAGCTGAACAGCAAGTCCCAGACTCAGGATCCTCTGATGCAAAATGCACCCTCAGCGTGTTCAGCTAAGACATGAATATAATCCGCTCTGCAGGCCTTGAACCTGAGCCTGAAACTGGGAATTGCAGTCAACATTGAGAAGGAACTGTATTTTAAACTGGGAGAGAAGCTTGATGCAAACTGGAATTCTGCGTCTGCATCATGTGGTCAGTCAGCTTGCGTGCTTCCTGGTGAAGAGTTTGGTGAAATGTGCAAGGCTGTATCAGCTGTTGTTGTGTGAAAGTGTTACATTTACTGCACTATTACATTACAATATATCATTTGAAGATTTACGTGCACTGTGCTATCGTTTGTGTTAGGCTGACCAATTTTTGTTTTGATTTTTCATGATATTTTTGGGGCTTCGCCCATTATCCTCTTTTCCCCCATAGGTCCCATTATTTATATTGCACCGTTTTCTATAATACGGTGTTCCACAGGAACTCAGCCGCCGCATTATTGGAGAACCAGTAATTGAAATGATCGCTAATTCCCGCCTCAGGCAACTGTCTGTGTGGAGTTGGCACATTCTCCACGTGTCTGCGTGGGTTTCCGCCGGGTACTCCAGTTTCCTACCACAGTCCAAAGATGTGCAGGTTAGGTGAATTGGCCATGCTAAATTGCCCATAGCGTTAGGTGAAGGGGTAAATGTAGGGGAATGGGTCTGGGTGGGTTGCTCTTCGGGGGTTCGGTGAGGACTTGGTGAGCCGAAGGGCCTGTTTCCATACTGTAAGTAATCTAATCTAATAGAACATAGAACATAGAACAATACAGCACAGAACAGCCATTCGGCCCACCATGTTGTGCTGAACATTTGTCCTAGCTTTAGCACCTATCCATGTACCTATCCAATTGCCGCTTAAAGGTCACCAATGATTCTGACTCTGCCACTCCCTCAGGTGCGCATTCCATGCCCCCACCACTCTCGGGGTAAAGAACTTACCGCTGACATCCCCCCTATACCTTCCACCCTTCACCTTAAATGTATGTCCCCTTGTAACACTCTCTTGTACCCGGGGAAAAAGTCTCTTACAGTCTACACTATCTATTCCCCTGATCATCTTATAAACCTCTATCAATCACCCCTCATCCTTCGTCGTTCCAATGAGAAAAGGCCTAGCACTCTCAGCCTATCCTCGTACGACCTATTCTCCATTCCAGGCAACATCCTGGTAAATCTCCTCTGCACCCTCTCCAAAGCTTTAACATCTTTCCTAAAGTGAGGCGACCAGAACTGCACACAGTACTCCAAATGTGCCCTTATCAAGGTCCGGTACAGCTGCAACATCACCTCACGACTCTTGAATTCAATCCCTCTGCTAATGAACGCTAATACACCATAGGCCTTCTTAGAAGCTCTATCCACCTGAGTGGCAACTTTCAAAAAGCTATGAACATAGACCCCAAGATCCCTCTGCTCCTCCACCTTACTAAGAACCCAACCATTAACCCTGTATTCCGCATTCTTATTTGTCCTTCCAAAATGGACAACCTCACACTTGACAGGGTTGAATTCAATCTGCCACTCCTCAGCCCAGCTCTGCATCATATCTAAGTCCCTTTGCAGCAGACAACAGCCCTCCTCACTATCCACAACTCCACCAATCATCGTATCGTCTGCAAATTTACTGTCCCACCCTTCGACTCCCTCTTCCAAGTCATTAATAAAAATTACAAACAGCAGAGGAACCAGAACTGATCCCTGCGGAACTCCACTTGTAACTGGTCTCCAGGCTGAATATTTACCATCTACCACCACTCTCTGACTTCGTGCGGTTAGCCAGTTCTCTATCCAACTGGCCAAATTTCCCACTATACAATGCCTCCTGACTTGACGCATAAGCCTACCATGGGGAACCTTATCAAATGCCTTACTAAAATCCATGTACACTACATCCACTGCTCTACCGTCATCCACATGCTTGGTCACCTCCTCAAAGAATTCAGTAAGACTTGTAAGGCAATACCTACCCCTCACAAATCCGTGCTGGCTGTCCCTAATCAAGCAGCATCTTTCCAAATAGTCATAAATCCTATCCCTCAGTACCCTTTCCATTACTTTGCCTACCACCGAAGTAAGACTAACTGGCCTGTAATTCCTGGGGTTATCCCTATTCCTTTTTTTTGAACGGGGAACAACATTCGATCTAATCTAATGCACTATCACCACAATATACTCCTGCTTCCCCCCCATCCCTTTTGTGTCATGAAATCCTTATTTATAGTCAGTGCCTTAACTTCCGCAGCCTTATGTGATACATAATTCCCCAGGTTCACAGTGTCTGAGTGCAGACATTTATTCTCACCACAGTGCAGAGTGGCCTGCCTGCACATAATACTGTGAGCCCTTGTTTTTAGACCTCCCAGCCAGGGGAATTATCACCCCTGCTTCCAGTCTGTCTCACCTTCTCAGAGTTTTATATATTTCACTGAGATCTCCACTCATTTTCCTAAAGCCCATGGGATACAGGCCCAATCAACTCACCTCTGCTCCAACAACAATCCTGTCATTCCCAGAGATCAGTCTGGTAATACTTTGCTGCACTGCCTCAATGTCAGGTTTGTCCTTTATTAGGTAAGGAGACCAAAACTGCACACAATACAGCACAATGTTCAAGATGGTGTTTCATCAAGGCCCCGTACAGCTGCAATAAGTGATCCTTACTCGTGGACTCAAATCCCTTTGAAATGAAGGTCAACACACCATCTATCTTCCTATCTTCCAAAATCAAGCAACCACAGAAGCATAGACTCTGTACCGTCAGAAAGGCAGCACGATCTATTTTAATTCCACTTTCTTACATGAAAACCGAAGCCATAAATGTTATGATACTTCAAGTGCTGGCCCAATTGCTTTTTAATTGTTGTGAGCTTATCCGTCACAACTACCGTCTCAGGACGTTTATTACTGACCCCAACACCCTCTGGGCGAAAAACAATCCTCAAATCCTCTATCAACCTCAAACCCTTGACTTGAAAGGTGTGCTCCCTTGTTCATGGCCTTCTAACTAAAAGGAACAGCTGCTGTGTATACACCCTGTCCATGGTCCTCATAATCTTATCGTACTGAATCACGTCGCGCTCAGCCTTTCTGCTCCAAAGTAAACAGCCCGAGCTTATCCAGCCTCTCTCCATAGCTGATATGCTCCATAGGGAACATCCTGGTGAATCTCCTCTGCATCCACTCCAGTGCAATCATATCCTTCCTGTAATGTGGCTCCCAGAACTGCACACAGTATTTCATCTTGGCCTAACCAAAGTCCTGTTTACACTTTAATAATCTATATCTCGATGAGTAAACACTATGATTACTTTCTCCTTTGCCATCTTAACTAACATATTACCCTGCCTAGTGACATTCAGGGATGTGTGGAGAAGCACGCCCTGAACTTCCTAGTGTACTGCCATTCATTGAGTCCTCTCCTGTCTGGTTCCTTCTTCCAAAGTGCATCACCTCATATTTATCAGGGTTACATTCCATCTACCGTTGATCCACCCATCTGACGATTCCACCTGTATCTTCCTGAAACATAAGGCCTTCCTCTTCATTGCCAACCACCCGGACAATATTTGTATCAAACACAAACTTACTTATCATACTCGGCCCACCCCCTCCACATTCACATCTACATCATTTATAAATACCCCAAATAATAAGGGATACAGCAGTGATTCTTGTGGTACACCAGGGGACACTGATCTCTAGTCACATAAATAGCTTTCTACTACTACCATCTGTCTCCTGCTACTAAGACAATTTGAATGCCAGTTGCCTAATTACCCTTGATACCATGGCCATGCGATTGTACTTTCTTCATCACCTCTGTTTAAGGTCTGGCTGAAAAACCATATAAATAACCTCTTCGAAAAAAGTAAATAAAATTCTTTCGGTATGACTTCCCTCTGATGACTTCATGCCGACTATCCCTGATCAAATATTGCCTCTGTAAATGAAGATCAGTTTTTTTTCCTTCCATATTTTCCCCAATAGTTTCCCTGACACTGATCTGATACTCACTAATCGACAGTTCCCTGGTTTACCGCCACCAGCCTTCCTGTAAAGAGTGCGCTCCAGAACTTTGGCCCCCTCTTCTTTGACCAGAATCTACTGAAATATTTGTTTCAGGGCCTTTCCTCCCTCTCTCCAACAGCAGCCTGTAATGCAACTCATCCGTACCTGGGGATTTGTCCAATTTTATACTAGCCAAAGCCTTCACTACTGCTCGCATTTTATATCGATCTGCTCAAGAGCTTCCCAGTCCATATTCTCGTATTCTGTATCTGCCTCCTCCTTCTTCCAAGTAAAACAGCTGTGAAGTTCTCATATCACAATTTATTAATGTTCTCCAGCTTCACACACAAATTGCCCCCTTTGGTTTCTAATGGGCCCTGATTATTACCTGGTTATTCTGTTCTGCTTGATGTTCTTGTGGAATATCTTGAAATTGTCGCTAACCTTGGTCGCACTTGTCCAAGCCCCTATTTGATCTCGTCCCCTCTGTTTCAATATTTTAAATCTTCACTGAAATCATCTCTATTCTCTGAAACACTAGAGAACAAAGACTTAGTTTTTTCAGTAGACAATTTTGTCATCTGAGGATATAGTCTGACGAATGTCTATTCAGTATTCAGTTTGATTTACTTAGATCAGGACATCAAAACTATAGCTGAAAAATGTGTTGTTGGAAAAGCTCCTGAAGATGATTCCTGAAGAAAGGCTTATGCCCGAAACGTCGTTTCTCCTGCTCCTTGGATGCTGCCTGACCTGCTGCGCTTTTCCAGCAACACATTTTTCAGCTCTCATCTCCAGCATCTGCAGTCCTCACTTTCTCCTGCATCAAAACTGTACACAATACTCCAGATACAGACTGACCAAAACTACGTGTGACTGGTGCAGAACGTCTTTGCTTCTAGTCAGAGCAAATTACTCCATAATCTGGAATCTGTACTGAAACCAACATATGCTGGAGATTACAATGAGTCAGACAGCATCCGTGGAGACAGAGCACGGAACTCTACATCGGCTATACAGTGATTCCCTTTAAAGCAGTCAAACCTCACCTTTACTTTCTCTCATTTGCATATGTTCCTCCCAATACCCGTTGCTTTTTTTTCTGCTAATGTACCGTATGAATTCTTTAAAAATCCTTCTGAATATCCAACTATACCACATCCACTGGTTCTTCATCATTTATATCTATAAGGGATATCTTCAAGCAAGCAGTTTGTCAATGTTTACTTGCTTTTCCAATATCTAAAATCATTCTCTTCGTGTTTGCTATAATTTTCGAAGTGGTCAAAATCGCATTCTTTACAATAAAGTCCAGCAGATTCCTTACTGTGAGTGACAAGTTAACTAGTCTGTAGCTCTCCACTCTCCCTCTTCTTCCCTTCTTAAATTATTGAAATACATTTGAAACCTCCCAAACTGAATATGGAAAATCACAGTGATCCCCAATGCAATCAACCTGTTTATTGCTGCTTTCTCTGAAATTTTGGTATGATGTAATCTGATCCAACAGACTTATCAATGCTCAATCCAGCTGTGTTTTGAAATAGTAGCTCATCACCGATATGAATGATTTTAGTTTGTGGTTATGCAAGTCCATGGTCACGTTATATTTCTGGGAGATTTTCTGGATCTTTTCCATGAAGGCAGACATAAAGTAACTGTTTAGTTTCCTGGCATTTTTCTGTTCTCTCCAACAAATTATCCTGTCCACACATTCACTGTTCCACCTTGCTTTTTTCCCCTTTCAAATATTCATAGAGGTTTTTCCGTCAGGCTTTTTGTTTCTGGTTAGTTTGCATTCTTGTACTCTTTTTGATTTACTGAACACCTTTTTAGTCCTCTTTTGTTGTGCCCTAAATTTCAGTGAATCCATAATATCTGGGAATTTTCTGAGGCACGTTCTTTGATCTAATGCAATTTTTGACATTTTTTGTTAACCCTCGTTGAGTCACCTTTCCCTTTTGCTAATTACACCTTGGAGGGATATATGAATATTGTATGCCTTAAAGTGTTTCTATAAGTAACAGACATTGCCTGTCTTTCATCAAATCCTTTTTCATGTACTTTTCAAATTCGCTGAATCCAACTTATTCCCCATATGTTCATGTGTTACATGACTCAGGAATATACACACAATTTAAGAAAAAAAACCTGCTCTGTATTCAGACGTCATGTAAATTTTAATGTATTAACATCATTATTCCCAACAGCTCCTTTACACCAAAGTTTCAATTAGCTCTTCTGATTACACACCACTTCCAAAATAGCCTGATCTCTAACTTGGTGCTCAACATACTGTTGAGGAAACACATCTTATACACGCTCAAGAATCAGATGTAACTTGAAGCTGTCCATTATTACTGCAGTACCCATAAACCTGAATATCTAATTTCCTGTTTTATATCATACCCAAAAATTGTATCACAATTTTGACTTCGATATATAACTCCCATCAACGCGTGCTTCTCCTTGCTGTTTCTAAGCTCCACCTTACCAGATTCTGTGGAATCTGAGTGACGTGGGCTCTGGGGAGCTTAATGGTAGATTCAGGCGAGATGTTTGGCGACACACATCACAACATTGATATTATCTCATCACATCTTACGCGTTCTTCTCAAAGGTCATTGTAACATTTTCTCCAGATCTCCCATCATGCTATCGAGTAGAGAAGGACAATGATCTTTCAGCAATTCTGTGTATTCACCCAATGATCTGTGACTGCTCTAACCTGGGAGGGAACTTTACAGCTGCTGCTGTACATGATCTTAGTGAGATCACATCTGCAGTAATGTGTACAGATTTAATCTCCTTACTGAGGAAAGAATTTTGGAATTAACTCAGAGATTGTTCCCTCAACGGATTTCTGCAACAAAGGTGTTAATCATAGAATCCCGACAGCGTGGAAGCAGGTCACTTAACCCATCGACTTCACACAGATCCTCTAAAGACTATCCCATCCAAACCCAATCCATCCGCTCCCCCCCTCCTCCCCCCCAATCCACCCAATCTCTGTAACCGGGCATTTTCCATGACTGATGCATTTAGCCTGCACATCTTGGCACTGTGAGTAGAAACTGGAGAAACCTATGGAAACCCACGCAGACACAGGGAGAATGCGCAAACTCCACTCTGTCACCCTGAGTTTAGAATTGAACCTGGATCACTGGTGCTGTGAGGCAGTATTGATAACCACTGAGTAATCCAGTGAGGGCAACACAACCTGTCTGCACAGTTCAGCCCTCGAAATGTGACATAACAGCAGGGTGTTTCCATAAGTCCCCAAACCTGTCGTTGAGCAACAGGAGGAAGACATTGAGATCTTCAACGGTTTGATCAGGAACTGGAGCAGGACATGCAAGCCATCAAGAATATAATGTTGGAACACGAAGAGGACATTCATCCCATTGAGACTATAATGTTGGAAAACAATGAGGACATTCATCCCATTGAGACTATAATGTAGGAACACAAGGATGATATTCAGCCCATCGAGACTATAATATAGGAACACCACAAGGACATTCAGCCCATCGAGACTATAACGTAGGAACATCAGGAGGTCATTCAGCCTATCGAGTGTGTAAAACCAGGAATTGTATGAGTCCATTCAGACATTCATATCCCTTACATCACAACTGGAACAGATCTTTTACAGCTTTGTGTCTATTGCACAGGAATTGAAAGAGAATGTAGAGGTTATAGAAAGGAAAGAATTTAGAATAACCAGCTTCACCAGGGGAATGGAAACTAATGGACAAACTAGTTGGACTGAAGACAAATTGTTAGAATCTGTTATTGAGGAAATAATAATGGAAATTTACAAAGTCAAACCACAATGCATCACAGTCAACATAGTTTTATGTAGGATAAGTCTTCTTTGAATGATGTGACAAAGTTTCTTTTAATAAAAAATGACAAACAAGGTGAATAAAGGGAATGCTATAGATGTATTATATCTGGACTTCCATGTTGCATAATGTGTCACACAAACGATTAATATGCAAGACAAGAGCACATGGGGTTAGGAAATGTTTATTTTCTAGGAGAAAGGATTGACTAACCAATAAAAGCCATGATATGGAGATGGAAGAAGCCATTCTTTCTCTATGCACTGCGAATGATGTGGAATTTAACAGTTTCTTGCATCTCTATGTCAGCATCAATAAAGCCAGCACCAGAGGTGCCTGTCCAGATGAATACCACTCTCGGGAGATGCTCAGTCAGAAAGAATTCACTCGAAACAGGGAATGTTCAGCTCCCTGACTAGAAATGAGCCGGAAATATATGTAAAGCAGGCAGAGGATTGGAGCTATCGTTGCTTTTGTTCTTCCCTCACAGGAGGTGTGCAGCCTTGATCAGGCCAGCATGTTGTGCTGATCTTGAACTGAGTGGCTGGTTCAGCTATTCCACAGGACAGTAAAGAGTAAAACACATTGCTGTGGGTTTACAGTCACTCAGAGACCTGACCAGGAAAGGATGACCCATTTCCCTTTCTCTAAAGGATATGATGAAAGCAGATGGGCTGTTTCTCACAAATGATGATGGTTTCATTTCAATGCCCTAATTCAGTCATGAGCTATCTGTGCCTCTAGACTATGAGTCAATGACTTGACCACCATACACTCCTTTGGACTGTGTAATCTGTGTGTTGTCATTCCCAGGGAACAGTGAAGACTGCATCATTGAAGATATTCAAGGCTGACCTTAACTTATTTTGATGGATAGCACAGTCAATGCTTATTGGGAACAGACAGGAAAGGAGGTAGTCAACTGCAAACAGACCAGTCATGCTGTTTCTAAATTTAGTAGCAGGCTGGAGGGGCCGAATGGCCAACTGCCTCTCCTATCTCACATGTTGTTCTCCCAATTAATCCTTGACGCTGTTACAGAAAGAAAGATCGACTGCATTCAGCCAGTCAGCGTTTTTATTATGAGACAGGAGGAGACCATTCTGTCCCTCAAAGGAGTTACGCAGAAATAGAATGCAGTCTTTCAGCCTATTCACTAAATTATACCATTTGGAGGAGGCCCTACAAACTTTCTGGGCAACTACACTTGAACAGGGGAGCCCTGGTTCGTCAATCTGAAGTACAGTGTAGAGATAATTTGTCTTTTTCAGAATGGACAGCTGTAACTAGTGAAAGTCCTCAGGGATCAGTGTGAGTTTATCAACATCTTACAATTTGGATTACTGATTTGGATGAAGGGGCTGAATGGATGGGAGTTCAATTTCCTTATACACCAGGATAGTTTTACAAAAAGCTGTCAAGTGAGACAGAGCTTCTGCAATGGGATAGAGACAGGTGAGAGTAGAGCGTTTACAATGGGATACAGAGAGGGGGAGGACAGAGCGTCTGCAATGGGATTCAGACAGGAGGAGGCAGAGCGTCTGGTATTGGATACAGACAGGTGAGAGCAGAGCATCTGCAGGAGGATACAGACAGGGGGAAGGCAGGGTGGCTGCAATGGGATATAGATAGGTGGAGGGCAGAGTGTCTGCAATGGGATACAGACAGTGGAAAGGGCAGAGCATCCGCTATGGGATACAAGAGGGGGAGGGCAGAGCGTCTGCAGTGGGATACAGAGGGGAAGGCAGAGCGTCTGCAGTGGGATACAGAGGGGAAGGCAGAGCGTCTGCGGTGGGATACAGACAGGGGGAGGGCAGAACATCTGCAATGGGATACAGACAGGAGAGGCAGAGGTCTGAAGTGGCATAACAACGGCGGAGGGCAGAGCATCTGCCATGGGATACAGAGAGGGGGAGGGCAGAGCGTCTGCAATGGAATGCAGACAGCGGGAGGCAGAGCGTCTGCAGTAGGATACAGACAGGGGAATGTCAGAGTTTCTTCAATGGGATACAGACGGGGGAGGGCAGGGCGTCTGCAGTGGGATGCAGATGGGGAGCATAGGGTGTCTGCAATGGGATACAGGCAGAGGGAGGGCATGGTTTCTGTAATGGGATGCAGACAGATGGAGGCAGTAAGTAAACCTTCGCCAAAAACAGTGCAATGTGGGTGACGGAAACTTTGTGTTCTGAGGTAGGATAAGAAAACATTTAATTATTTAAATGAAGAGAGATTGCAGAACTTGGTCGTACAGCATGATTTGCTTGTCCTGGTACACGAATCACATCAAGTTAGTCTGGAGATGCAACAAGTGATTTGGAGGGTAAGCAGAATGTTGCTGCTTTCATTGCAAAGGGTATTGGGTTTGATCAGAGGAATGATTTTTCTGCATCTCTGCAGGTCAGTGCTGATAACACATCTGATGTTTCATGTGTACTTACAATTCCCTAAACTGGAAAAAAAACACAATGGCTCTCGAAACTTTCCAAGATGTTCCTTTTTTTCTTGTTCTTGGGACGAAGGCATCATGCATTGAAGGATTAACAATTTAGGCCTGAGAATGGGAGATGCTCTTATTGAGCATAGAAGATCACGAGAAGAGTGTAGCTAGTCAATACCTGATGGATATTTCCTCTTGTGTTGGAGAATGTAACTGGGGAAGTAGTGTATGATTAAGACTGATTCTGAGGAACCGTCACCAGATCAGAAACGTTAACTCCGACTTTTGGTCTCAGATGCTGTCAGACCTCCAGAGCTTTTCCAGAAATATCTGTATTTGTTTAAGTTTAGGATGCATTCATTTTAACACAGATATTGTGAAAGCATTAAATGTTTCATTTTTTAAATTACACAGGCGCAAATAAACATATCTTCAAATCAACTGGGATCATTTCAAACAAAGGAAATGGGAAGGTGCAGCTACATGAAGCAGGGAATGTGACAGAATACAGTTTAGGCAATATTCAAGGAGATCTCATATGGTCCAGGTTGGGGTTGGATAACATTGTTATGTGATTCACTTCAGAGAGAGGAATAAATGTAACCTTTCTGAGGAGGAATGACATATTACTCCCTCTCTCTTTCCTTATTATTCCTCCCAGCAATGTGTGCGACCTAAGAAAAGAAATCCATCAGTCATCTTTACCAGACATGGAGGATGTGGGAGGTAAAGGTCGTCACTCGAGTCCCTGCTGACTTTGCCTGCGTGAAGTGTACCTAACTCTAGTTCTTCACAGACCACGTTCGGGAACTGGAGCTGGAGCTGGATGAACTTCAGATCATTTGGGAAGATGAGGGGATGAGAGAGAGGAGTTCTAGGAAGGTAGTCACACCTCAGTTACAGGATAAAGATGGTTAGGTAACCGTCAGGAAACGGAAATGGAATAGGCAGAGAGAGCATGAATATCCTGTGGCCGTTTCCCTCAATAACAAGTATACCGTTTTGGATGCTGTTGGGGAATGGGACCAACAAGGGGAAAGCAATAGCGGCCAGCTCTCTGACACTGAGCATGGCACTGTGACTCAGAAGGGAATGGGGGAGACTAGGAGAGCGACAGCAATAGGAGATTCAGTAGTGAGAGGTCGTGAGCGAGACTCCCGGATGGTATGTTGCCTCCTGAGTGCCAGGGTCAGGGATGACTCAGATTGAGTCTACAGGATTCTTCGGGGGAGGGGGAGGGGGCGGAGAACAATCAGAAGTCTTGGTCCGCATCGGCACCAATAAGACAGGTATGGAAAGGGAGGAGGACCTGAAAAGTGAATATAGGGAGTTAGCTTGGAAGCTAAAAGGCAGGACAAGCAGAGTAGTAATCCCAGGATTGCTACCGCTGCCACCTCCTTCTGAGACAGGAACAGAGAGAGCGAGTGCAGCTGAACACGTGGCTACAGGCTGGTGTTGGAGGGAGGTTTTCAGATATGTGTGTCATTGGGATACCTTCTGGGAAAAGTGGGATCTGTACAAGAAGGACGGGTTGCACCTGAACTGGGTGGACAACAATATCCTGGGCGGGAGGTTTGCTCGAGATCTTTGGGAGGGCATAAAATAGGTTGGCAGGTGTGTGGGAACCTGAGGTACGGATCACATGATGTAGTCGATAGCGACCAGTTGATACGGAGTGCAAAGTGTCTGTGAGCAAGTATGGGCACTTGATGGGGCAAAGGTGCAGTCAGTGTTGTGGGTTGGAATGTCTCTATTTTAATGAGGACAGCATGAAACAGACTGATATGCTAGAACCCGTTGATGTTAAGAAAGAGGATGTGCTGAAAATTTTGAAAAACGTAAAGATAGATAAATCCTCTGGCCCAGATGGGATATATCCAATGTTACTATACGAAGCGAGGGAAGAGTTTGCTGTGTCTTTGGTGATGATCTTTGTGCCCTCACTATCAACTGGGGTCGTACCAGAAGATTGCAGGGTGGCAAAAGTTATTCCATTGTTCAAGAAAGGGTTAACATTGGGAATTAGATACCAGTTAGTCTTAGGTCGGTGATGGGCAAATTATTGGAGAGGATTCTGCGAGGCAGGATTTATGACTATTTGGAAATCAATAATTGAATGAGAGATATTCAGCATGGCTTTGTGAGGGGCAGGTCATGTCTCATGTACCTCACTGAATTCTTTGAGGATGTGACAAAACAGGTTTTTGATGGTAGAGCAGGGGATATTAGCAAGGCGTTTGATAAGGTTTGATGAGAGTAGATTCCCTACAGTGTGTAAACAGGCCCTTCGGCCCAACAAGTCCACACCGACACTCCAAAGAGTAACCTACCCAGACACATTTCCCTCTGACTAATGCACTTAACATTTTGGGCAATTTAACATGACCAATTCACCTGGTCTGCACATCTTTGGACTGTAGGAGGAAACCCGCACAGACACGGAGAGAATAGGCAAACACGATACAGACAGTCGCCCGAGACAGGAACCGAACCCGAGTTGCTAGTGGTGTGAGGCAACAGTGCTAACCACTGAGACACCGGGCTACACTTAGCAGGCTCATGGTAGGCTCATTCAGAAAGTAAGGAGGAATGGGATACAGGGAAAACTGTCTGTATGGATACATGATTTGCTGGCCCATAGAAGACAGAAGGTGGTGATAGTTGGAATATATTCAGCCTGGAATTGATGACCAGTAGTTTTCAGCAGGGATCAGTTCAGGGAACTCTGCTGTTTGTGACTTTTATAAGTGACGGAGTGAGGAAGTTGAATGGTGCATTAGTAAGTTTGCCGATGACAGGAAGGTTCGTGGAGTTGTGCATAATATGGAGGGCTGTTGTAGGTTGCAAAGGGACATTGACAGGATGCAGAGCTGTGCTGATTAGTGGCAAATGGAGTCCAACCGTGGAAGTGTCAAGTTATTCACTTTAAGAGTTCGAATTTGTATGCAGAATACAGGATTAAAGGCAGGATTCTGGGCAGTGTGGAGGAACAGAGGGATCTTGGGGTCCACGTCCATAGATCGTTCGAAGTTGCCACACAGGTTGATAGGGTTGTTAAGAAGGCGAATGGTGTGTTGGCTTTCATTTGCAGAGTGTTGAGTTTAAGAGCCGCGAGGTTATGCTGCAGCACTATAGAGTCCTGGTTTGACCACACGGAGTATTCACTTCTGGTTGCCTCATCATAGGAAGGATATTCAAAGTTTTCTGAGAAGTTTTGTAGCTCGGGTACTCGTTGTTGTGGTTCTGTTCGCCGAGCTGGGAATTTGTGTTGCAGACGTTTCGTCCCCTGTCTAGGTGACATCCTCAGTGCGTGGGAGCCTCCTGTGAAGCGCGTCTATGATCTTTCCTCCGGCATTTGTAGTGGTTTGAAACTGCCGCTTCAGTTCCAGCTGTCCGCTGCACTGGTCGGTATATTGGGATCAGGTCGATGTGCTTATTGATTGAATCTGTGGATGAGTGCCATGCCTCTAGGAATTCCTTGGCTGTTCTCTGTTTGGCTTGTCGTATAATAGTAGTGTTGTCCCAGTCGAACTCATGTTGCTTGTCATTTGCGTGTGTGGCTACTAAGGATAGCTGGTCGTGTCGTTTCGTGACTAGTTGGTGTTCATGGATGCGGATCGTTAGCTGTCTTCCTGTTTGTCCTATGTAGTTATTTGTGCAGCCCTTGCATGGGATTTTGTACACTACATTGGTTTTGCTCATGCTGGGTATCCGGTCTTCATTCTGGTGAGTTGTTGTCTGAGAGTGGCTGTTGGATGAGATAGTTCCTCATGGGGGCAATCCACAACAAGAGATCAGAGCTTTAGGATAAGGCAGAGCAGACCAAAAACAGGGGTAAGGAAAACATACTTCTCTCAAAGGGTTGTTCACTGCTCATGATAAGGCACTTAATTCACTGTCCCAGAGTGCAGTAGGGGCTGGGACATTGAGTAAATGAACGGATATGGAGAGCGTGCAGGAAAGTGGAACTGAGGCGGTAATGATATCAGACATGATTTTAATCAATGGCAGAGCAGGCTCAGGGGCTGAATTGTCGACTGATGCACCTCGTTCTTATTCAGCCTTTCGAATGTGTTGTACAGGAATCGGGGAGGACTGGTTATCATACAGGAAGCAGGCACTCTGGGTAAATCAGTCTTAATTACTTTGTCAGAACGTAACCAGGAAGGTCACCCAGTGACTCGTACTAGGTCCTCAGCTATTTACAAACAATATCAACGATTTGTAGTAGTAGAACAAATGTTCTGTCACTAAGTTTGGCGATGTCACTAAGATAAGCAGGACATTAATTTATGAATGGAGGGTCTGCAAATGTACATTGACAGGTAAGTTCAGTGGATAATGGTGAGGCAGGACGAATTAATGTAACATATAACCTGTATGTTTTTTCAAGAAGAATGGTAGACAGTATACTACCAAAATAGAGAGGCATTACAGGACTTAGTGATACCATGTGTACTGGACGGTTCGCTCTGACCCGTTCAGACATGGGAAGTGCTGCTCCATCTCCCTGATGGTCTATTCCTTGATGTTCCCAGGGCCCATTGCTCTCATTCATCATATATATCCTCTGCTGCGGAATTATGATATTGATGTCGACATGCTGGGCGATGATGGATATGTCACCCCGTCCTGCATGGAAAGCTCCGTATCATAGAAGATGAATGAAACAGCGACCCTTATAGCCTCTGACAGCACCGTCCTCCCCCTGGTGTGAAGCTGCAGATCATTTTGAAGGAGGTGATACCGCTCTGTGACCAGCTCCTTGTTCTGTCAGGGTTCACTCACACTTTGCTCCTGGGTTACGTGTAGCTTGGGAAGGTGTTCCTGGAAAACCCGGGGTTGATACAGGTGACCCCTTTCTCCAGACACACTCACTGTGGGTTTCTGAGCTTCCCCTCTCTGCAGCCTCTGCTCCATTTGGTATTTATGTAGCAGACCCAGATGCTGTAACTACAGACCCCATGTTCCATCCAGAGTTGGGTCACAAAAATCCTCAAGTCTCCCTGAATATCTGAGGCAGCTCACATCACAACCTCTAGCAAACCATCCCCAGCCCCTCCACTAACTTTTCAATAACAGGTGTCATTCGCAAGCCCCTCAGCTACACGTTTCTTGGGACCAGACAAGACCAGACCACTCAGAATATTTTAAGAAGGCAACCTAGACCCTAACATTTCCTTGTTTTAACCTTAGATGTGAAGTGCGTATTCCAGATGTGTTGTGACTGGTCAACCCTTTCAAAGTTAAGCAAAATGTAATCCATTAAAATGCTCTAGTTAAAACACAATCAAAGAGAAGAAAAACTTGGGATAGCTTCTTTACTGAAACACTTATGCAAACAATAGATACACTACATTCTACTAAGTAACTGTGCTAATACAGGAACATCCCTCTAACATACCCTTTGGCAAAAAGGTAAATTCAAACACAGAATCATACGGGCAGTCCTGCAATCCAGGAGGAAGCAACTTCAAGAGAGTTTTCAGGGAGAATAGGAGCAAGGGATAATGTATTGAAACTACCAATCCTTCTGGGACCCCAAACAGGTTCTGAAAGCTGCAGCGAAAATGAAAACGTAAAAACCCGTCTTAGAGAGCTAGCCGTTGCCCTTCAATTGTTACCAATGTTTTAATAAAATCTAATGTAACCTCGGTTACTTACTTCAGCCATTTTCAGTCGGCAGTTCGGCACCTCAGCCTTTACAACCTCTCTTCAAAAAAAAGGGAAAATAACACTTTCAAAATGACAGTATCGTCACACCTCCCCCTTTGACAAAATGAACCAGCAACACACAATGGCAGCTTCATTTTAACCCCATTATTTTATTCTATTAGTAGACTACAATGTATATATATATGACATTGACACTAAGCATGCAAGCATTCACAACTCTATTCTATTTCAGTCAGTTTATTCCTGCCACAGAACGTCTTTGTCTTTCTTCATTCAAGTCTCGACAACTTGTCAGCAAGTATGGTTTTTCGTCATGTCACCTGTATAACTTGGAAATTGAATAGCAGCAATAATAACCTCTATCTGCACAGACTGGAAGTATTTTCCAGAAATTTCTCCAAAAACGTTTTGGAGTTATGATCAGTATATCGATTTGTCTCAGACACGGTATTGGCAATTTAAATGCTGAAATGCTGCAACATCAACACCAAGCTCAAGGCCTCCTTCCCAATTGTGAAATATTTCTGTTGATGGTTTCACCGGACACTCCAACCACACGTTACATACTGAAGCAAATCTCATCTCTTCAATAGTCCTTCTGAATGACATGTCTTCTCATCTCTCAGCATCGAAGATTTACATGCCTCTGTACCTTTTAATGGTTTAACCTCTTTACCTGCTAGGCCTGGTCCATGCCAGTAAATCTTACTCTCACAGGTATAGGTTTTAAGAAGATCTTGCACATTTTTTTTCTATCCCTCACAGAAACCAAACTTTGATATATGGGCCAACTGATAACCATCAGCCATTTCCACTTATAATCTAGCCATTGTACCTCTCTGCTCTTCCACACGAGTTCTCCCGACTGCAGGAAGTTAATTTTTGAACTCTTCCAAAGTAAGAATCTCTTAAGAGTGTCATAGGTTGCTCTGATTTTACTACTCTCATTCACCTTTCCAAATTACTGTGTTTGATTCTTTCAAACGCAATGTACATTTAACCAGGGACCCTTTTTCAGATCTTTCTCTCCTTTTCTTTTAATTCTACTTTTAATCACATTTCAAACTGTTTCAATTCCTTTTAGTATTCAAGCTGCCTCATCTGCAATTGAATTCTAGCCATTTCCAAAGACTCTGATAGTGTTTCCACCAAAATTAAAATGCCAACCTACAGCTGTAATTATCTCTCCTTTTCTCACAAACCTGACTCCAGCTTGTCTGCCAATTCTTACAGCTTTGCCTTGCTCACATTTTGTAAAATCTCCAACTTCACTTCTTCCATACCCAGAGAACTCTTAGAGACAGAAAGAACCATTAGCAACCAAGCATTATTCAAACAACCCGAATTCAACACCTGGAACAAAAGACACTAACAACTACAAAACACTGCCTTTGAACCCAACAATCTCTCTGCACACATTCTGCCCCTCCCCACGTGGGTTCCATCTCAGTTTTCCTCCCAAAGCCCAAAGATTAGATTACTTAGAGTGTGGAAACAGGCCCTTCGGCCCAACAAGTCCACACCGACCCTCCGAAGAGCAACCCACCCATACCCCTACACGCAATTAGTGATTCTAATCCTGAATCTCATTTGAAATTGTCGGTTTCGAACCGGGAAAGAGTCCACAGTTTGCTATGGACCAGACCAAACTGCCTTAAAATACTTTAAGATGGTAGCCTGGACGCCAACCTTGTCTTATAGCAAATGTAGATGGGAAATGGATGTTCCAGATGTGATGCGGCTGGTCAAACCACTCAAATTTAAGCAAAACACAATTTATTTAAACACTCAAATAAAAGTATATACAAAAAGAAGAGAAGTTTAGAATAACTTAACTACTGGAAATCTTAACAGAATAATAGATACAGTACCTCCCACTAATGAACTGTTCCAATGTACGAATATGCCATAAACTCGTCCCTTGGCAAAAAGATGCATCATAGGTCATTCAGTCTAGAATGCAATTCTCCAATCCAGGAGGAAACAGCATCAAGACAGATTTTGGAGAGAATAGCAGCTCGGAATTATTTACTGAAACATCCAACCCTGCTCCCACCCCAGGCACCTGGTCATTGTTACAGCTCAGAAAAACTGGAAAACCTGGTCTATGCAAGCTGGCCATTGTTATCACTATTTACTAAAAAAAACTGAAAGCCTCCTAAGTTATTTACTTCAGCGGTTTCCAGTATGTAGTTCAGCCTTTAAGATCTATCTTTCAAGGAAAGGAGCAAATAATCTGCTTTAAAGTCACAGCATTGTCAGAGATGTTAGATGCCTGGTCCTTTACAGTAATACTCAATGTGCTGCCTCGTGTTACTGACCACACGATCAACTCAAAGGTTCACATCTGAAATTGAGTCGAGCTTAAAAATGTGTTGCTGGAAAAGGGAAGCAGGTCAGGCAGCATCAAAGGAGCAGGAGAATCGACGTTTCGGGCAAAAGCCCTTCGTCAGGAATTGGGTCGGTCGACATAGAGACCCATGAGTAACACTGCCAGAAGCAAGGAGGGAGGCAGTATTTGAACAAGTTCCTTGATGCAGTTAGTAATGTTCTACAGAGTGAATATCTGGATAGAGAGTCTCAACATGAACAATAATAGTGGCAAGAAGTGAATATTACATGAAAGAACAGTAACACAGTCATACCTGGTTTATAGAAAAAACATATCTGGACGATGAGACTTACCAGGGACACCGACGATAGACAGGAGAGGATAATAAATATATTGAATAATGAGAAGAGCATGATAGATCCGCGATGATAATGAGAACCAATCATAATATGTAGAAAAAAACCACACATCATCGGATAACCCCCCTGTCCATTGTTGAAACATTCCAGTCTAATGTTCCCAGATTCTGATCCATTGTTGGAGCATTCCAGTCTAATGTTCCCAAATTCTGATCCATTGTTGGTACATACCAGTCTAATGTTCTCAGATTATGATCTCTCCTCCCCTTCTCCATCTGATGCTGCTGATCCCTGCCAGTGCTGATGGTGATGCTCCCGCTGTTACTACAGGATTACACACTGAACAGAGCTCATGTATCATTAAAAGATGGGAACTCTCCACTGGGAGAATTAGAATCCATGGAGACTGACATTAATCGCAGTCACAGAAAAAACAGGTTTAGTTAACCCCTTCCTTACATAACATTTCTTATTCATAATAAAAGGGAATATTTACTGAGTCTCGATGGAATGGATAGGATTACTGACGGACGGACTATAAATCTTTCAATTTTTTTTAAAAACTGGAACCAGGCTAGCCACCATGAACCCTGACGAGATATGTGTTCAGCATGAAGCACTGTGCAGACCAGGCTAGAGCACCGCTGAACACCACCCTGCAATCAGTCCAGAGTGGAACACTGAGCAGACCTCAGCAGTGCATTGATCTATAAACCCAGATGAGACATGTGTTCAGCAGGGAGCACTATGCAAACCGGACTAGTGTACTGAGCAATACAACCCTCAATCTACCCGGAGTGGAAAGGTATGCTGACCACAGCAGTGCATTGATCTATAAACCCAGGTGAGATACGTGACCAGGGCGTGGAACTGTGTCCACTATCACAGTACATTTCTCGTAACACTTTGTTGGATCAGTGGGGAAACTTGCAGTCCGTGCTGGAAGTGAAATGATGTGCAGCGCCCATCCATTTACAGCTCCATATCTCCATTTTGCCATGACACAGGGGTGCTGTGGGTTTGAAAATCACTTCGAGAGAGAGATGGTGGGGGAATCACTTCAAGTATCAACAAATGGGAGGGATTTGGGGTATAGACAGCGAGAGGGAGATTGAGAGACAATGTCAAGGAAGGATGTGTTCCAAGGTTCCAGAATGCTGAAATGAAGAAATTTTGACGGTATTCTGCAACATGAGCCAGTGTTTCCAGGAATGCTATTGAACAGGATATTGGTGTGAGGTCAGATGATGGAGAGTATTGAATGAACATTTGCTCTGCAGTTTTGTAACTGGAAGTAGGGTCAGCACAAACTTCGACTCAATCGATTGAATCCAACAATAATTTATGTCAGTAACATTTTCACTGAGTATGACAGAGGGATTGTCCGCACGCGGCTGAGCTAGTTTCCTGATGCCACCTTATCGAACTCATCTCATTAACTATCCACCCCACCCCATGGTATCCCTCTCATTCAATGTCAGCCCTATTCTCTCACCCACCATGGCTGGAGGTACTCACCATCAAGGAGAAAGTGAGGACTGCAGATGCTGGAGATCAGAGCTGAAAATATGTTTCTGGAAAAGCGCAGCAGGTCAGGCAGCATCCAAAGAGCAGGGGAATCGGCGTTTCGGGCATACGTACTCACCATCACCCGCATGACCCCAGATATTCCGTGATCTCTGGCACTGGTGCTATCTTTAAAAGGCCAATGGGCACATGTTTGTGCTGGCTCAGTTTGGAGCTTCCCTTGCACTGTTTACCCCGAGCATGGCAGATAAGGGGAAATTACACCACGATTTGTCAACAGAGACACGGAAGTCCTGGTAAATGGGCTAGTACAGAGGGTGCCATTCTCTTCCCAGTGGAGTCCACACCACTAGACCCACCGTGCATGGTCTGAGCTCACCACCCAGCTCAGTGCAGTATCTGAAGAAACGACCAGCAATACAGGACAAGCATCAATAACCTTCCCTGCTCTGTCAGGATAAGGGTCACTGTATTCTCTCTGCTCCCTCACACTCACAGTATATCTGTCATAGCAACTTCCCCCGAACAAAGCTCATGCTCCACCACTCTCAGTGCAGCATGCAGCACCTTTCCTCTCTCTCTCTATCTCTTTCTCTCTCTCCACCCCGCAACTCCACCTCACCCCCTCCACTAATGACACTGCATGGATAAAACATTGTATACTGAAACCCTCCGGACACATCACCACGTCATCCCTCCCCACCTGCCCAGGCACTAACAGCAGGGCCACCCAATCCCACCCTTACTCCAACCCTCCCTTTCTCCCATTCCAGGAGATACAGCCTGGAATAGGACAGAAATGACCAAGCCTGGCAGTGGTGTCCCCGATATCCATCCCCTCACATCCCGCTCCCCTCCCCGCCACGTGAGGAGAATCCTTGTACAAGCCGGAGAGGACTTGGGCCCCTCGCATGGAGATTTTGAAACTTCCACGTCCCACCTACTGAGTAAGGAGCAATGCTCAGTGAAGGTCAATTTTCACTTTAAATCCACTGACAGTGCTGTTTTCCCCGGCACAACTTAGAAGCCCTGGCCCTAATGCCATTTCCCTCTTGTGTCGAGCTGGTACAAATGGAATCCCCTCCGTCTCGGTGGGCAGGAGGGTGGGCTCACAACACATCGTCTCCACCACCTCCCAAAAGAGCACTGGAGGCTGAATTTGATAAAAACTTTACGGAACAGAGCAAATGGGAATGTGGGATAGGTTTGAGGGGCTGAATGTTCTATGTATTACCTATTGGCTGTGCCTTGATTTTTTTTAATAAAAAGAGAAGCTGACTGTGAGGTTCATACATTTTTAAATTTAGATGTTCTACCATTTAAGATTGAGATAAGGATGTTCCTATCTCCTTAGGGTTGTGCTGTCTGTGGTATTCTCAACGCGAGGGAACACTGAAGACTGGGCCATAGTGTCATAGTCATAGAGATGTACAGCACGGAAACAGACCCTTCGGTCCAACTCATCCATGCCGACCAGATATCCCAACCCAATCTAGACCCACCTGCCATCATCTGGCGCATTTCCCTCCAAACCCCTGCTATTCATATAGCCATTCAGATGCGTTTTAAATGTTACAATTGTAGCAGATTCCATTACGTCCTCTGGAGCTCATTCTACACACGTACCTCCCTCTGCATGAAAAAAGAATGCTGTTTAGTTCTCTTTTACATCTTTCTCCTTTCACCTTATACCTATGCCCTCTTGAACTGAACTCCCCCACCTAGGAAAAAGACATTATCTATTTATCCTATCCCATCCATGCCCCTCATGATTTTGTAAACGCCCATCAGAGCTCAGCCTTTGATGCTCCATGGGAAACAGCCCTAGCGTATTTCACCTCTCACTATAGCTATAATCTTCCACCACTGGCAACATCCTTGTAAACCCTTTCAAGTTTCACAACATGCTCCTGATAGGAAGCAGACAGGACTGCACGCAATATTCCAACAGTGGCCTAACCAACGTCCTGTACAGCTGCAACATGACCTCCCAACTCCTGTATTCAGTACTCTGACCAATAAGGGAAAGCATACCAAACACCTTCTTCACTATCCTATCTACCTGCTACTCCACTTTCAAGGAGATATCAACCTGTGCTCCAATGTCTCTTTGTTCAGCAACACTCCCGAGTGTATAAGTCCTGCCAAGATTTTCTTTCCCCAAATGCAGCACCTCGCATTTATCTAAATAAAGCTTCATCTGCCACTTCTCAGATCATTGGCCCAACTCATCAAGATCTCATTGTTATCTGAGATAACCTTCTTAGTTGTGCATTACATCTCCAATTTGGATGTTAACTGCAAACTTAATAACTATACTTCGTATGCTCACATCCAAATCAGTTATGTAAATGACGAAAAGTAGTGGGGGGGGGGGGAGTCATTGAAGATATTCAAGGCTCACCTTGACCTTTGTTGGAAAGGAGAGTCAGTGTTTCTTGGGAAAGGACAGGAAAGGGGTTTTCAGCCGCAAATAGAGCATCCATGATCTCTGTAAACTGAGGAGCTGTCAGCAGCTCCAATCCAATGTTGTTCTGTCACTGCACCCATTGAGGCTGTTACAGAGGGAGAGGAAGAACACATTCAGCCAGTCAGTATCACTGCAATGAGGTAGGAGGAACCCCATTCAGCCCTTCTAAGGAGATACACGGGAATAGAATGAAGGATTCATTCACAGTGCAATAGAGATATACATCAGGGAAACAGACCCTTTGGTCCAACTCATCCGTGCCAACCATGTCTTCATTTGCATAATTTCGCTCATATCCCTCTGAATCATTCCTTTCCATAAACCCATCTGGATGAATTTTAAATGCTGTAATTATATCAGCCCCCAACACTTCCTCTGGCAGCTCTTTCCACACACACACCAAACACTGTGTGAACAAGTTGTCCCTTAGATTCCTTACTGATCTTGCCCCTCTCACCTTAAACCTATGCCCTGTAGTTCTGGACTCACTTATGCAAGGGAAAAGACCTTGCCTATTTGCCCTATCAATGCTCCTCATGGTTTTATAAACCTCTATTAGGTCACCTCTCAAAGTGAACAGTTTATTTTAATGTGTAGTGACTGCGGCAATTATTCAACACAGCAGCAACAACCAACATGAAATTAATGATGAAGATTATTGGTTGTGTTGTTAACGGGACACATGTTAATCAGGCTATAGGAAATCTCCCCCCCCCACCCCCCCCCCCCCCCCCCCCCAGTGTCTAAAGCTCAAAATTGAGCACATTACTGATATTCTAGAATTATTCTATTGCTGCATCAGAAAGACAGCATGTTTGACCGGATAGCGATCCCCGCAAATGTCAGTCCATATTCTGTGTTCATCTTTTAAACTCTCAGGGATCAGTAACATTTACAGTACGAACACCTGATTTTCTGACAACAAATGGCCGGAAGGAAGACCATTGAGATCAGAAACAACTCGACAACCAGCTACACAACATAGCAGGAGGCCATGCAACATTTCTAGGCTGCTACACAGTAACAGGGAATCCTGGTCAGTTACCAGGAAATACAGAATAGAGATAATTACTAATTTTCAGGTTGGAAAGCTGTCATTATTGAAATTCCTCAGGGATCAGTGTGAGTTTATCAACGGTTTACAATCTAGAATAATGATTTGAATGACAGGGCTCAATGGATTGGAGCGCAATTTGCCCTCACACCAGGATAGTCATTTAATAAGATGTCAAGTGGAGATGCAGTGTCTGCAATGGGATACAGACAGGAGAGGATCGCGAGCAAACCCTCAGCAAAAAAAAAAATGTACAATGTGGGTGATGGGAAGTTTGTGTTATGGACGAAGCATGAAGCAACAGGAAATTGTATAAATGGAGGCAGAATGCAGAACTCGGTGGTACAAAGGGATTCCAGTCGAGCATTCAATGGAATCGCCCCACTACCTGAAGTAAAGGGAAGTCAGCTAAATCCACCTGTTCCAGGAAGAAATCCCATTGCCAGCAGCTTGTAAGAGCAGAATAGCGATATAAGCTGAATGATATTTGTAACAATCACTCATGTTTCGTTTCGTCATGAGTTCAATTAATATTTGGGCACAGTTCTTTCAAGTTAACGTTCTGCAGAGATTACATTTTTCACCAAACCTGTCATCAAACCTATGCATGTGTCAGTGTTTTTAGAGAGGGAAACATCGACGCACAGATTTGCAATATTCAAACCGTTTGTCATTCATCTTTCCATCGTAGTATGAGTAATTTTGTTTCGGTCATAAATTTGTTAATTTTAGCAGATTAAAGAATCCTGCCTGACTTGTTACTAACCCTCACACTCTCTGAGAACTATATTGTTGGCATCTCACTAACCCTGTAACATTAACATTTGCAGTGAGCAGCGGAAGTGTGGGTTGAGGAAGGAGAATAATGTGGTGGCCATGCTGTTGGAGAGCATTGAGAGGATCAGGATTTACATGTATTTGCAAATGTAACAGCTGATGAAGGATAGTCGACATGGCTTTGTACATGGGAAATCATTTCTAACAAAGGTAATTCCATTTTGTGAAGGGGTGACAATGAAGATTGGTGATGGCAGTGTGGTAGACGCTGTCCATATAGACTTCAGCAAGGCATTCGACAGGAGTCCGCATGGCAGACACGTTAGTAAGGTTAGGTCATAAATAGATCCAAGATAAGCTAGCCAAATGACGACAAAATTAGAGGGTGCTAGAAGACTGCTTTTCAGGCAGGAGGCATACGACCAGTGATGTGCCACAAGGAGCAGTGCTGAATCCACTGTTTTTCATTATTTATATAAATGATTTGAATGTGAATATTTGCCTGTTTATTATGTTGACAGATGACATTAAAATTGGAGGTGCAGTGGCCAGCAAGGTTTACCTCAGAGTACAATGGGACTTCGATCAGATGGGCCAATGGACCAAGGAGTGACAGATGGAGTTAAATTTAGATAAATGTGAATTGTTGCATTTTGGTAAGGTAAAGCAGGGCAGGACATATACAATTAATGGTGAGGCCCTGGGGAATGTTGTCAAACAAAAATGTGCAGGCTCATAGATCCTTGAAACTGGAGTCGCAGGTAGACAGGGTGGTGAAGGTGGGGATTTTTATGCTTGCCATTAATGATCAGCACATTGAGAATGTGAGCTGGGAGATCATGTTGCGACTGGGCAGGATGTTGGGGATGCCAGATTGAGGATACTGTTTAATTAAGTTCGCTCTGCTACAGGTAGGATCCTGTTTAACTTGAGAGAGTGCAGAAACGATTTACGAGGATATTGCCGGACATGGAGTGATGAGCTACAGGGAGAGGTTGGACATACTGGGGCTTGTTTACTCTGGAGCATCGGAGGCTGAGACGTGACATTATAGAGGTTCATAAAATCATGAAGAAAATGGATAATCTGAATAGCCTAGGTCTTTTTTCCAGGATAGGGGAGATCAAAACTATCGGACAATGGCTAAAGGTGAAAGGAGAAAGATAGGAAAGGGACAATATTTTCATGCAGATTATGGTTTGTGTATGGAATGACCTCTCAGAGAAAGTGACAGTTACAACATTTAATAGGCATCTGGATATGCATATTAATAGGAAGGATTTAGACGAATATGGGCCTAATGCTGGCAAATGGGACTAGATCAGATTGGGATGTCTGAGTTACGTGGACAGTTCTCCGTGCTTTATGACACTGGAAGAGAGATGAGGAGAAATTCTAAAAGGGCCTTTTGAGTAGGAAGTCTTTTCTCCAGAGGTATGTGGTGCCTCTTTGTTCACATTTATCAAAAGCTGAGTTAGTTAAATATTTGACAGAGAAGTGAGTCACAGATAATGGGATACAGACAGGAAAGTGGGTCTGAGACCACAACCTAATCAGCCACAATTTTAGTGCTTGGTGGAGAAGGTTCATAGTGTTTAACGATCTAACCCTGGTCCTGTTCTGATGTTCCATTCAGACCCTCCAACCGGATAGACAGGAACAGTTGGAGGGCACTTACTGCTATTGCTCCCCTGACTGTCTGGATTAGAGAATTCATGATATTTACTACCCTCTGTTTGAAAAAATCACTGCCTGCTCCTACACCATGACCTATCATGATGCGAGATAGTATACAAGGGCATACCAAAGAGCGACTGGGCCTGATATCAAGGCAGCATTTGATTGAAGATGACATCAAAGAGCCTGAGTAAAATTGCACTTCATCAGAATCCATTGCAAACTCTCCAGCGTTTGGAGTCATTCACAGCACAATAGAACATGTTTATCATCTCAGCCATGGAACGTCTCGTCAGGAAGTCCTCAGGGTAGCTTCCTCAGCCCAGGCAAACCTAGTTTGTCAGCAAGGAATCCTTGTTGTGTGGATACAGGCCATTCATCGCATTGAGTCCACATCAATCAGAAGTGGGGATATTTACTGTATGTTAAACGATATTCCGAAAGCTTCGTCATCCCTGACCTCCTGATGCAGTCTGTGTCCATGTGCAACAGGACTGAGACAACGCTCAAGCCTGTGCTGTTAAACTGTCGGAAACATTCATGAAACAGCGCTGCACATTTCCACAGTAAATGGAGGAGTTCACTCAGTACCTCAAACTGGCTTCACAGGTATATATGAAAGTCATTCAGCCCATCAAAACTATTGGACAAGAAGAGATGCAGCACATACAGTCTCTCCTGCCGTTAAACAGGAAGACAAGAAGTCTGCTCACGCCCACACATCACCTTCAGGGGCCAGAATGTGACCAATTAACACCTGGAGTCGCGAACAAAGGAACAGGAAGGGGTCATTCAGCTTCTCATGTCACTTACACAGGAAGAGTACTGTGTCAGAGATGCTCCAACGTAACAAACAAATGGAGCAGGGGCTGCACAGATGGACTGTTCCATGGTATCCCTCGTGGCTTCATTACTCGTAGTACAGTCGTGTTATGCTAACATGGTTTTCTGGCAGTGGGACTGAAACGATTTTTTAAACCAGTTTAAAAGGCACCTTCCATCGTTGAGAGAGCAGACCTACATCCTATCTGAAAGTCAGAAGCTGTTGGAGAATATCTAATTGTTTCAGATTGAAGGTAATATGGCTGCTGACAGGATTGTGACAAATGCAACGTTGAGTGGAGGGTCACGCAAAAATTGTGTGTTACAGTGTTCAGAGTTTTCAGAGCCTGTACCTCTCTGTTAATAGAAATGAGGTCTCTGCACAGGCACGCAAGCTATTAGGAATCTAGCATCCTATGGAAAGTTTGGAATTTCCCACCCTATCAATGGCTGTTTGGGACATAATGAGTGTCCATCTATAACCATCAAGTTTCAACTTCGTATTCTCTCACAGTGCTACACGTTAAACACATACTTACTGCACTCTCTCCTGATAGTACCATCATGCCAGGGTTCAATGTGGTGAAACTCCTTTGCACTGTCTCGGTGACGTGGAGATCATTATTTATAAAACAGACTCAGTTTGTACACGATATTCCAAATACTCTTTCAACAAAACACAACCATTGAGTTAGGTATATTTACTGTGGTACTTCAAGTATTTGCATGAAAGACCAGCTATCATTTTCAGTTATAATTGCTTCTGTCCCATCAGGATTCTCCTTAGTGACTTATAACCAAGGACATCGAAGTCCTTTTCAACAACAGCATTTCCCAACCTCTCACCATTTAATAAACTTAAATGAGAATCATTACATTTGTTGTTCCCATCCGAATTATGTTATATCTTGCTAATAGCTATTCCCCAAGCACTGATCCTTCTGATATCCCACAATCCTGCCTTCCAAAGAAAAACACTACTCTCTTCATTTTGCCTATTATCCAATTTTTGATCCATTCTGTGTGTTCCACCACTACCTACCCATAGACTCTAACATTCTCCACTCACCAGTATTCAACAGTATGAAACATTTTTCTGAAAATTCAAAAACTGCACGCCCACTTTTTGTCAATTGTCGATGTCACAGCAGACAATCTCCACAACTACAGCAGGTTTATCAAAAACCATTCCCCTTTCCTGAATCTAGACCGAATGTAAATATATCGTTATTTTCCAAGTGTCTAGTTGTCACATTCCTTATAAAAGGTTACAATGTTTTTTTTGTCACAGCTGACATCAAGCTATTTAGATTTCTGTATGCCCTCTCCGTCCTGTTTTAAATATTTCGGGGAACAATAACCGCTTTCCAGTCTGCAGGATCCCTCCAGAATCTAACCAGCTTTGAAGAGTAATCAGGAATTCTTTCAGTAGCTCTGTTGCCACCTCCTCAATACTCTAGGATATAGCTCATCAGATCCAGCAACACACCAAGCTTTAATTCTAATAGATTTTCAAAGGCGTATTCTTCATTAGTGTACAAAATCCCATGCAAGGACTGCACAAAATACTACATAGGACAAACAGGAAGACAGCTAACAACCGGCATCCATGAACACTAACTAGCCACGAAACGACACGACCAGTTATCCTTAGTAGCCGTACACTCAGATGACAAACAACATGAATTCGATTGGAACAACACCACTATTATAGGGCAAGCCAAACAGAGAACAGCCAGGGAATTCCTAGAGGCATGGCACTCATCCACAAATTCTATCAACAGACACATCGACCTAGACCCTATATACTGGCCACTGCAGCGGACAGCAACTGACAACCGGAAGCGGCAGATTCAAACCACTATAAATGCCGGAGGAATCAGCACAGAAGCGCTTCACAGGAGGCTCCCAAGCACTGAGGATGTCACCTAGAAAGGGGACGAAACGTTTGCAACAAAAATTCCCAGCTCGGCGAACAGAACCACAACATACTCTTCATTAATTCTAATTTCGTGCATCCCCTCATTTTTCACCAGGGCCCCTCTTCCCTAGTATTTCTGTAAGTTACTTTCTACACCTTCCTCCGTGGAGACAAAACAATGTCTTCCTCTCAGCAGGCGGATGGCTTACGTCAGCTAGTGTTATATTGGAGGACTGCACTCCAGATATTTCACTCACTCGTGCCTGGAAATTTCCAGAATCGACCCAATACACTTCATGGTGACGTATATGTCACCCACTCTTACCTGGAAAGTTCCAGAATCATTCAGTTCACTTCATGGTGAGTGTCAGCATAGTCCTTTCTCTTGCTGTGAGTTTACAGGCTATATTTTAGGACGGGAAACAGCTCAGTGACCACCTCAGTTTTGAAAGAAGCTGGTTTC